>NC_090725.1:26687692-26690192 GCF_036898095.1 Palaemon carinicauda | reverse complement strand
ATGGCTATATCTCACTAGAATTCGTTATTAAATCCCACACGAATTCGTAGTTAAATCTCCCCAGAATTCGTGATTAAATTCCCCAGGATTCGTGGTTAAATCTCCCCCAGATTTCATTCTTAAATCTCCCTAGAATTCATGATTAAATCCCCAATGATTCATGGTTAAATCCCCAAGGATTCTGGCTTGAATCTCCTAAAGATTCGGACTTTAAACGCCCCCCCCCTAATTATTCGGGATTAAATCCCCCATAGGATTTGTGGTTAAATCCTCCAGGATTTGTAGTTAAATCCCCCAGGATTTGTAGTTAAATCCCCATAGGATTTGTGGTTAAATCCCCTCATAGGATCTGTTAAATCCCTCATAGGATCTGTTAAATCCCTGAGGATCTGTGGTTAAATCCCCCATAGGATTTGTGGTTAATCCCCCATAGTATTTGTGGTTAAATCCCCATAGTATTTGTGGTTAAATCCCCATAGGATTTGTGGTTAAATCCCCCACAGGATTTGAGGTTAAATCCCCATAGGATCTTTGGTTAAATCCCCATAGGATCTTTGGTTAAATCCCCATAGGATTTGTGGTTAAATCCCCATAGGATTTGTGGTTAAATCCCCATAGGATTTGTGGTTAAAACCCCATAGGATTTGTGGTTAAAACCCCATAGGATCTTTGGTTAAATCCCCATAGGATCTTTGGTTAAATCCCCCATAGGATTTGTGGTTAAGTCCCCATAGGATTTGTGCTTAAATCCCCATAGGATTTGTGCTTAAATCCGCCTAGGATTTGTGGTTAAATCCGCCTAGGATTTGTGGTTAAATCCGCCTAGGATTTGAGGTTAAATCCGCCTAGGATTTGTGGTTAAATCCGCCTAGGATTTGTGGTTAAATCTGCCTAGGATTTGTGGTTAAATCCGCATAGGATTTCCTGTTAAATCCTCCATGATTTGAGTAAATTCATATAGGATTTGTAGTTAATCCCCCATCGGTTTTGTGGTTATGTCCACATCGGTTTTGCGATTAAATCCCCCATAGGATTTGTGGTTATATTCCCCATAAGATTTGTGGTTAAATCCCCCACAGGATTTGTGGTTAAATCCCCCACAGGATTTGTGGTTAAATCCCCCACAGGATTTGTGGTTAAATCCCCCACAGGATTTGTGGTTAAATCCCCCACAGGATTTGTGGTTAAATCCCCCACAGGATTTGTGGTTAAATCCCCCACAGGATTTGTGGTTAAATTCCCCACAGGATTTGTGGTTAAATCCGCCTAGGATTTGTGGTTAATCCGCCTAGTATTTGAGGTTAAATCCGCCTAGGATTTGTGGTTAAATCCCCCACAGGATTTGTGGTTAAATCCCCCACAGGATTTGTGGTTAAATTCCCCACAGGATTTGTGGTTAAATCTGCCTAGGATTTGTGGTTAAATCCGCCTAGGATTTGTGGTTAAATCCGCCTAGGATTTGAGGTTAAATCCGCCTAGGATTTGTGGTTAAATCCGCCTAGGATTTGTGGTTAAATTTGCCTAGGATTTGTGGTTAAATCCACATAAGATTTGTGGTTAAATCCGCATAGGATTTCCTGTTAAATCCTCCATGATTTGAGTAAATTCATATAGGATTTGTAGTTAATCCCCCATCGGTTTTGTGGTTATGTCCACATCGGTTTTGCGATTAAATCCCCCATAGGATTTGTGGTTATATTCCCCATAAGATTTGTGGTTAAATCCCCCACAGGATTTGTGGTTAAATCCCCCACAGGATTTGTGGTTAAATCCCCCACAGGATTTGTGGTTAAATCCCCCACAGGATTTGTGGTTAAATCCCCCACAGGATTTGTGGTTAAATCCCCCACAGGATTTGTGGTTAAATCCCCCACAGGATTTGTGGTTAAATCCCCCACATGAATTGTGGTTAAATTCCCCAGGATTCGTTGTTAGATTCCCCCGGATTCGTTGTTAAAACTCCCCAGGATTCGGGGTTAAATCTCCTACCATTCATGGTTAAATGCCCCAAGCATTCTGACTTAAATCCCGAGGATTCGTGGTTAAATCCACCACAGGATTGAGATCAATCAGCCAGGATTTTGGGGTAAATCCAGTATTTTGGGGTAAATCAGGGGGTTATGGGATTTAATCCCAAGGATTTTGGGGTAAATCCCCATGATTTTGGGGTGAATCCCCATGATTTTGGGGTGAATCCCCATGATTTTGGGGTGAATCCCCATGATTTTGGGGTAAATCCTCACAGGATTCGTGAATAAATCACCCAAGGATTTTGTGGAAAATCATCCAGGATTCGGGTTTGATATTTGTGGATCTTACCTGGGTGGAGAGTATGTTGACTTACCTAATCTTATAAGATTATTTGTTAAAGGAAACAATGTTCTTGCATTCGTTAAAAATCTGTTGGTTAAAATCGAGTTCCAAGGTTAGCGACCGACAGGCGGATTCGACTTGAGTAATTACATGTTTACTTGTTTTGGGTTTAAATCCAACCCTCCAA
>NC_090725.1:26653062-26687192 GCF_036898095.1 Palaemon carinicauda | reverse complement strand
ATTTCAGTGTTATATATCACACTTATCACCATAGTGTCCAATACATACACACACACCGAACGACACAGAGAAGACCACCACAAGACTCCCCTGCCCAAACAAACAAACAAAATCGATGAAGCGTAATTATTAGCCTGAAAATACAGAATACCAGATTAGTGCCTATCTCTTAGCTTATTATCAACCTTATCGTACCTGAAATCTCTAAACCTTAGTAGATTAACCTTAACTCAGTCTAGGGTACCACTCATACACCAGCCTGTAGCGCCTAAAAAACGGCTGTTGTGCTACAGACCCGTGAGCCCATGACCCATCTAATTAATCAATCATTAGAAAGTACCAGTGATCACCCTCACCTTTTAACCTTAAAGATCCCATATAATATACCCAGAACATTATAGTCTTCTGTAAACAAACCATGATTAATAAATTTTAAATATACATTTGTTTCTACTCACTACGTGCCCACTTCAACAGCACACACACCACAATTAGAACGATACAGATACTACCTTTAATAACTGCATAGCCCTCTGTCAATCAACTAATATTCAACGCTGCGAGAGAGAAAATCGGCAACAATATTATCTTTTCCTGGGATGTGGGAAAATTCTAAATTCCACTCTTGCAGCATGAGACTCCACCTCATCAATCGTTGATTTTTATTTTTGTATCTGCTGATGAAGGTCAGGGGATTATGGTCTGTCAAGACCTTAATAGGTGTATCTGAGGAGGAGAGATAAACCTGAAAATGGTTAATAGCAAATACTAAAGCAAGAGTCTCTTTCTCCACAGTGGAATACCTACGTTGGGCGGAGGACAATTTTTTTGAAAAGAATGCGACAGGATGAGAAACTCCCTGCTCGTCATTCTGCAACAACACCGCTCCTACACCAACGTCACTTGCATCCGTGGCAAGAGAAAAAGGAAGGTCAAAATCAGGAGCACTTAAGACAGGGAAATTAATTAATACTCTTTTTAAATTATCAAAAGCCCTTTGTGTTTCATCAGTCCAGACAAAAGCTACCTTCTTTCTTAAGAGATTAGTCAAAGGATCGGCGATGTCAGAAAAATTTCTAACAAACCTTCGGTAGTACCCACCCAACCCAAGGAATCTTCTGACATCCCTCCTGCACTTAGGGATTAACATTTTTTCAATACATTCGATATTTGCTTGCTTAGGAGCAACTTTACCATTACCAACTTCATGACCCAAATATACGACCCTCGCCTTTGCGAATTCACTTTTCTTTAAATTAATTACTAAACCTGCTTTCTTCAAAACCTCAAACAGTGCCCTAATACGTTTTAAATGAGTTTCCCAATCATTACTATAAATAACAATATCATCAATATAAACTACACATCCCTCTAAACCATAGACTAAAGTATTCATTAACCTCTGAAAGGTGGCAGCCGCGTTCTTCATACCAAACGGCATCACTTTACATTGAAACAGTCCCTGGGGTGTTACGAAAGCGGACAGGGCCCTTGCCCGCTTCGAAAGAGGAACCTGCCAATAACCTTTCAGCAAATCGAATTTACTAATGTACTTTGCCTTACCCATACGATCAATACAATCCTCAATTCGTGGTAATGGGTAACAATCAGACTTAGACACTTCATTCAATTTACGGTAATCAAAACATAACCTGAAATTACCGTCGGGTTTCTTTACCAATACAACAGGGGATGACCAAGGACTTTGACTAGGTTCAATTAGGTCATGTTTTAGCATATAATCAACTTCCTTCGCCACAACCTCATTTTTAAAGGGATTCAACCTGTAAGGCGCTCGTTTCACAGGAGTGGCACTACCTACGTCCACGTCATGTTCAAGGACATTAGTCCTTCCCGGTACATCCGAAAATAATTCATTATAATTAAATACCAATTTCTTTAAAGACTTTTGTTCTTCATTACTCAAATGAGAAACCATACCAGAAAAATGTTTCAAAGAATTCTTATTATCTGAACGCCATTCACTTCCATTAAAACAATTATCATCAATACTTTCACCCTCTGAAAAAGAAAAAAATTTATCGTTCTCGGAAACTACAGCATTCCCTACGGTTGCCACGGGAGTGACTTTCTCCCGTTCTACATAAGCCTTCAACATATTTATGTGACAAAGCTGAAAAGGTTTCCTTCTCTCGGGAGTCTCTACTAAATAATTAACTTCACTAATTTTTTTCAGAATTTTCCAAGGACCTGAAAAAGATGCTTTCAATGGATTTCCAGGAATGGGTAACAAAACCAAAACTTTGTCGCCTACCGCAAAGTCACGTGCTTTAGACCTTCTGTCAAAAAAGTACTTCATTCTTTTTTGGCTACACAATAAATTTTCACCTGCAAATTTCCAAGCTTTTGTTAACTTATCACCTAGATTAGACACATAATCTAATAAATTGATCTCAGGGACGTCTCCCTCCCAGGACTCTCGAACAACATCAAGAGGACCTCGAACACAATGGCCAAACACAAGGCTGAAAGGCGAAAAACCTAAAGACTGACTTGGGACAGAACGAAAAGCGAACAACAAATAAGGTAATTCCTTATCCATTCAGAACCATTAATCAAACAATATTTCTTTACCATCGATTTCAGGGTTTGATGAAATCTCTCCAGAGCTCCCTGACTTTCTGGATGATATGGAGAAGAGGTCACATGTTTTATATTTAACTCTGCCATTTTATCTCTGAAATATCTGCTAACAAAATTAGAACCACAATCCGATTGAATAATTTTAGGCATCCCAAACCTGGTAAAAAAGTCAATTAGTACATCTACAATTTTAACACTTTTTATCGTACGTAGTGGTATTGCCTCGGGATATCGAGACATCCTATCCATGATAGTCAAAATATATTCATTTCCACTACGAGTCCTTGGTAATGGTCCAACAATATCAATAATGACCTCCGTGAAAGGTTCGGAAACCACTGGAATAGGACATAGAGGCGCTTTTGGAATAAGCTGATTAGGTTTACCGACCTTCTGACAAACATCACAGCTATTGACAAACTTCTTTACGTCCGCCTTCAACTTCGGCCAATAATAATTCATTAACAACTTGCCAGAAGTCTTATGAATGCCAAAATGTCCGGCCAAACCACTTTCATGCGCCAATGATATCAACTCATTCCTGTAAACAAATGGAACCATTATCTGTTTCAAAATTTCATAATCAAAGTTATCAGCCTCCATAGGCCTAGTCAACCTATATAAAATATTATTAATTATTTTAAATTTGGGACCGGTTATATCAGTCACATCACCTGACTCAATAGGGAGATCCCGAAAATCCTTTTTCTGAGCTTTGATTAGCTCTTCAATAGTCCAATTCAGTTTGTCCTTCAAAATCCCAAGATCTACAACTACGCTATCACTACGTTCTAAACTACTTAAATCTAGATCAATTGTTGACTCTGCAGCGTCAACAATTCTAGCACTAGAACGAGTAACTGATGCTACTTCACTATCAGGGTTTATCAGTATGGGACAAGTATTATTCTTCAGAGCAACATCATTCCCTATCACAACATCAACATTTTTAACCGGAAATTTATCAACGATGGCCAATTTCAAATTCCCTGCAAAGGAAGGGCAGATTAAATTAAAATTTTCCATAGCATATGATTTTACCGTATCGGGAAACCAGCCAATAACACAAATTCCCCACTTTTTGGTACAAAATTGCAAGGTAATGCCTCCCTTAATATCAAAGATTGAGCTGCACCGGTATCACGCAAAATACGCACACGTCTTTTCTCGGACGAATTGGCGAAAGAGACACTACTGAAGGACAAATATCTGTCAAAACAACCAGGTAGTCATTGATCAGCGGATGTTGTTGGGGTAGGTTCTCTCTCTCTCTCTTCCACACCCATGACTGGCCTAACATTAGCATTTTGTGAGTTTCTAAATGCATAACACATGCTCTTTACGTGCCCCTTCTTATTGCAAAAGAAGCACGTCAATGTTTTCAATTTATCGGGATTATATATCTTAGGTCTATTATTCCTGTTAGGAGAAAAATTAATATTAGTATTGGCATTGCCCTGATCATTACCTCTATAATTATTTCTAGTAAACATCCCTGCATTATTATTATTATTATTATTGTTAGAATTATTATTCCTACCTACTTTACCCCATCCAGACTTCACAATTTTTGTTACTCCCCCTAACTCACTCTTATGAGACAAATAATACTCATCACTAGCGATGGCTACCTCCTGAATGGTCTCTAGTTTTAACTCTTCGAGGTGAACCTTCAGTTTGTCCGGAACACACCTCTTGAACTCCTCCACCAACATTAACTCCTTCAATTTCTCAAAATTTACCACTTCCTTGGACTTGAACCAATCACTAGCATATTGTTCCTTCGATCTTGCAAATTCGATAAAAGTTTGCTCCCTACTTTTTTCTAAGTTCCTGAAGCGTTGCCTATAGGCTTCAGGGACTAACTCATAGGCCTTCAAGACGATAGCCTTTACACACTCATAATCTGATGACAGATCCTCCTCCAGAGTTACATACACCCTCTGAGCTCTTCCAATCAATTTACTTTGTATAAGAGTGGTCCAATACTCTTGGGGCCACTCCAACCTTGCTGCAATCCTCTCAAATGATACAAAAAATTCTGCAATATTGTCTTCCTCAAATTTAGGCACAAATTTGAGAGCCTGCGCTAAATTAATAGCAGGCGTTACTGACCTATTTGGGGAAGGGGGAGAGGAAGAAGAGGAACCTGAGTTTTTCATGGCAATCTCATGCTGCCTCTCCTTTTCTCTTTCCTCCGCCTTAAACTTTTCTATATCAAACTCCATCTGCCTCAGAGCAATTTGCCTATCCAAAATTTTCTACAGACAACAGTGCTTTATCAGGTTTCACTTGTTCCCCACCAGCCTTTACAGTTTTAACATATTCATAAATTTGCAATAGCAATACACCCTTTCTTATTGACACATCATATTCCAATTCAAAATGTTCTGCTACAATTTCCAAATCTTCCCTATTCAACTCTGCAAGCCTTTCTTGCCACCCCTCTCCGCTAAGGAGGTCTAGTACATTAACCATGATGACCACTATTATTCACACAATACTAAATCTACAAAAAGAAAAAAAAAAACCACGAGGAGGTGAAAATATGCTGCCTGAAAAACAACCCCAAGAATTTACTTTGCACATACACCGGTGAATACTTAGGAACAAAAATATCCTGTCACGGTCGCCATTTTGTGATTGATGGCTTGACCACCACACAAAAACACTAAACTTTTCAAACAGTATTCACTTAAGTACCATACTAAGTCCACAAAAGGTGGAATAGTATACAATTTCAATAAGAGTGCAAAGTCAATTCAAGGGGACAAAAAAAATACCACAAAAATATACTTAATTTTAATACACAAGTTTCAGACAGAAATAACACCTGAACCTCAACAATACAGTAATTAATGATAAACACTCACTCTTAAACTCCCTGTAAAAGAAAACAATTACACAATTAAAGAAAGGTCATCAACACAAGCATACAAAAAGGGAAGAGGGTCCAGAAAGGAAGAGGCAAACGAAAAGTAAGAATATCCTAACAATTACACATTAAATATCCCTAACAAATTCCTCATTCACTTCTAGGAGTCTCCTCAGAGGACAATAAACTCTCCAGCTGGATGGCTTAATTCAGGCGGCAGAAAACACGGATCCAAAGCAATGGTGGTGACTGGTTCAATAATGCAGAACGCCCAGGAGTACAGGTCGTGGGCCCGACACACAAATATAACAATCAAAATTTTTACCTTGGGGCAGAGAGGTCCCCTTGGCTTTTACTGAACCAAGGGCAGTTTAATATATATAGGATAACAATCCTTAATGCAGAGCGAGGATATCCTGGGAAAGCTAAACAGCTTCACAATGCAGCTCTGTAATGGCGATGAATATAATAAATCCAGCAGCAATTATCGTGCCCTTCAAGGTGGAGGCTCAGAAACACACTGAGGCCAACTCCTCCAAGCGAAACCCTCCATACCTCGGATAATGAAGGAGAGCTGCCACGTAACCAACACAACTTGAAATATAAAATAGTCGTTAGCCAATAATAAACACCAAGATAACCACCGGTGAAAAGATAAACTATCAAACAAAAGTAAACAATAAGTCTACAGTATAATAAACCTTATACATCTATAAAAACTTAAATGATTTAAAAAAAATAAAGCAATAATATTACAACATATATATATATATATATATATATACATATATATATATATATATATGTATATATACATATATATATATATATATATAAATATAAATATATATTTATATATATGTATACATATATATACATATATATATATATATATATATGTATATATACACACACATATATATATATATATATAAGTATAAATATATATCTATATATATGTATACATATATATATATATATATATATAATTATAAGGTAGGTCTCAAGCTAGATCGGAAAAGGAGAACGCTATAAGCACAAGGGCTCCAACAGGGAAACAGCCCAGTGAGGTAAGTAAAAAAGAAAAAAATAAACTGCGAGAGAAGCCGTGTAAAATCAAAATAAAATTTTCTAGCAACAGTAACAACATTAAATTAGCTCTTTCATATATAAACTAAATAAAAAAAAAGAGAGAGAGAAATAAGATTGCATATCGTTCCCGAGCCAGACGTCCCCCTTTCCAAACCAGACAACGTCACTCAGTTTTTTAACTCCATAGAGACTTCACTTTTAATTTTCTATACTTTTTTTTTAGTTAATTTTTTAGATGATTATATTTAGCCTTTAGATTTTTCCATTTTTATTTATATTAATACTGAGTCTTTTTTAAATTTGTATATTTTGTATATTTTACAGCCCTGATGATGAGACCCAAAGTGTCGAAAATTTGGAAAGTACATTTATGATGCTACGCGGGATTTTCTCCATTCTATATATATATATATATATATATATACATATATGTATGTGTATGTGTGTGTTTGTGTGTATATTATTTGTACTATATATAATATATACATATATATATATATATATATATACATATATATATATATATATATACATATATTTATTTATATATATATATATATATATATAATACCTTGAGTAGTTTCTATTTTCTTCCTATGAGCTCTGAGCATTTCATTATCACGGTTACTTCTATTAAGCAATCATAATATTTTTAATTGGATTTTAAAACCATTTGGCAAATGAACTAATTTACATTAATGATTATTTGTAACAAATAACTTCTCATTCTATATATGAGTAACAACTGTTCATGGCTGTGATCCCTAATATATGGATATTAGTCTAGTAAAATTAACCTAAGAGATGCTCGAACCCGGAAAAAAAAAATATTATATTAAAGAATTTTTTTTTTTTCATAACTCGATAAGTAACAGGGATTTTTTTCCAATATCTAGTCCCGTTTTTTACACTTTTAAGATAATCACTAGCAGAGAAACAAAATGCAGGAGGTCTTTTACTTATTTTCGTTCTTATTTTATAACTTTGCATACATTACCAAGAATTGATGAGAATTTGAATTATAATTATATCTTTGATTAGATCACCATTGACGTCCCTAGTTTTTCCTTCTGAAATCTATATACAGGAATTGCTCAAGTTTCTTGCTATTTATAAGATCCTTGTATTTCTTTCTTTTCTTTTTCGGTTCTCTTACTTACAGCTATTTGGATATTTCAAGTAACAGCACCAGGTAGAAAAAAAAATATAAGGTAAAACTGAACTGATCTTATCTATGTTAGAGCTTTTAATTCTATATTTATTATGATAAAATTTTGATTACAGGATACGTTTTGAATTGGTAAAATATGTTATGATTATTTTCCTCGAACAATTATCTTCTTTTTTAGTTTAAAGTAAGTTTCATTCACATCATGAGTTTTTTTGTTTTTTAGCCATGAAGTTTGATATGCCTCATAGGCTTCAGAAAAAGTCGTAGTGGGTAGAAAATAACTACATACTTTGCTGCATTGTTGCAGATATTGGGAAATGTCTATATTCACGGAGAGAGCGATTTATTTGAGGCAAAGTTTGTATCAATCTTGACACCTTTGTTTTAGTGATGGCTATACTTTGTGTCAGTGGATGTCTCTTAAAAGGGGAAGTTTGAGATTGGATTCCATCCTGGTTTGTAACACTGCCATTATTCCCATAACATAAAATGTCCTTTAGCCATCCAACGTGCTTTAACTACAACATCTACTACAACATTAACTACTACACTGGGCAACACGTTTTGCTGTATTATTGCCAACTTCGTCCATAGCGGTTTTGATGGGTCGTTCACCATCAAGACAAGAGCCTACTTAACCTTGTTGAGGTGCGATGCCTTGCTCCAACTAGCATATCTGCCTGAGGAGAAAGTGGAGCTCCCTGTAACCAATTGGGGGCCATAGGTAACTAGGAGGTACTAACTTGTAGGTTCAAATCCTGCTTTGCAGGTTGGATTGGGGCTCACATCCCCTATCTATAAAACTACCACTCGTGACTGAAACTTTGATTGTGAATAACCGGATGGCCTTTAATGTTGAGGACACTGGAACCCCACAAGGGATTACGGATTGGAAAAGACAAATATGAATTGCCCATGGAACGTAAGAATGCTCTACAAAGCGGAAGCTGCTAAAGTATTAGAACATGAATTGACCAAATATGAAATTAGCATAGCTAGCCTTACAAGAAATCCGATGGTCAGAAATAGGAAAGCTGGACAGAAGAAGGGAGTTGTGCTTTACAGTGGAAGAGATGATGGTAACAACATAGAAGGAGCTGATTTCTACCTGAGTGAAAGAGCATATGAAGCACTTATGGAAGTCAACCCATTATCCAGCAGAATAGCAAAGATTAGACTAAATGCAAAATGGTTTAACAACGATTTCATGCTTACATGCACAGATGATAACAGATGCTGATGAAAAAGATGAATGGTATGAGCATGTACAATCTAAAAAATACCAAATACCACGAACGATGTATTGTTAATTTTGGATGATATGAATGCAAATTTTCTTAAAAAGGTAAATGCTTTCCTACGCTTTATGAGACTCCATAGTCTTCATCAAGAAAGCAATGATAATAGGATTAGATTGGCAACATTTGCACTCCAAAGCTCTATGATCATCAGAGGTACTATCTTTCCCCATAAAGATTCCCATAAAGGAAATTGGATTTCACCCGATGGTAACACTATAAATCTGATTTACCATATAACGATTAAAAGGAAATTTAAAGCAGCTCTGTTTGATACTAGGGCTTCCAGAGTAGCAGAGTGTGACTCTAGCTATATGTTAGTGGTTGGATAGCTCAGAGGTAAATTAAAAAGTAAAATATTGGCAACAATAAAAGCTATCAAACCAAATATAGAAAACCAAGAAGAGACAGATGTAAGAAATGCCTATTCCATAAATGTACAAAATATATTTGAAATACTAGAAGAAGAGGAAATACCATCGCACTAAGAGACAGCAAAGTCAGTAGTGACTGAAGCTGCTATGGAATAATTCATTTGATGAAGAGTGTAGAAGCGCTGCTGAAAGTAGAAAACGCTGTAGGATGAAATGGATAGAGGACAGGGCTAACATTGATAAGAGAGAAGATTTGAGAGTGTCTAGAAATTTAGCAATAAGCACAAACAATAGAAGGAAAAGAGATAATGTAGGATGGGAACTGAGAGAAATTGAAGGAAATAGAGCCCATGGAAAAACGAGAAAGCAATTTCAGGGAATTAATAGGATGGGAAATGAATTCCAGCCAAGAATGAACTTCATCAGAAATAAAGAAGGTAATATGATTATTCTAAAAGAAGATATACAAAGGAGGTGGATAGAACATTTTAGGGAGCTATTCAATTTGCCACTACATCATAACCCAGTAGATGAAATGGAGATAGAGGGAAATATCGATGATGTGGAGTCACCAACCAGAGAAGAAATTATAGATGCTATAAGAAAACTTAAAAATAATAAAGCAGCTGGTATTGATAATATAGGCGCAGAACTAATAAAGTATGGGGTCCATGATCTGCATAAGATTATTAGCTTAATGTATAGCATATCGGAGAATGAAGTAATGCCATCAGACTGGGAGGAAGGGATTCTGGCAAAACTAAATTAAAAAGAAGAACATACTATATGTGGAAACTACAGAGGCATGTGCATACTCCCAGTTGTATACAAAATCCTTGCAAATATTCTATACAAACGATTTCGAGTTCATTACGAAGATAAAATTAGTGACTCTCAGGCAGACTTTAGACCAAACCGAACTACAGCTGACCAAATTTTCACCATAAGGCAAGCTTTAGAGAAATATTGGGAGTTCAGCAAAAATTCTTACCATCTATTCATAGATTTCAAGCAAGCCCATGACAGTGTGCGTTGACCATAATTATGGAACTTATTGAAGTTTTTCTACATACCAGAGAAATTGATAAAGCTGGTCCAAATGTGCTACTGGAATACGACATGCAAGATCAAGGTCCGGGGAATACTCGCAGAGGATGCACTCTATCAACACTTTTATTTAACTCAGTACTGGAATGGATATTGCAAAATACACCTCCTACCACATTACCCATCCCGCTGAAAAATACCATTATAGACAGACTTAGATATGACGATGATGTGGACCTTTGTAGAGAATATCTACCTACCATCGAAGAAACATATGTACAGTTCAAAAACAATACAGAATGTACAGGCATGAAACTAAACAATTCAAAAACTAACATAATGTTGGTTTCAAAAACACCAAATCTAGTTAGAGGGGTGCATTTTGGAGGATCACAACTGGAAGCCATAAACACATTTAAATATCTTGGCTCCACCATAACGTCACACAACATGATCCAAGAAGAAGTTAGACTAAGAATTGTAGCAGGGACAAGAGGTTCATGGGCACTCGATAACACCTTAAGATCCAGAATGTTATATAGGGCCACAAAAACACAAATATATATCGTCATTATCAGTCAATTGGTCCTATACGGATGTGAAACATGGGCATTCACTAGGACGTTGGAAAATAAACTTGAAGTTTTTCAATGCAGTATCTTAAGGCTGATCTGGGGTCCGCTTTGGGATGACGAAGCTGGAGAGTGGCATAATCATGAATTGATAGCTCTCTCGGGACTTCCACTTATCTCCAATGTTATTAGCATGCAGCGACTTCGATATGCAGGACATGTTGTTAGAATGGAGGAGAGAAGGCTGACTAGAAGAGTTATGTTAGATAAACCCAAAGGTACCAGACCAAGAGGAAGGCCTTCAAATAAGCCATATATATATATATATATATACTATATATATATATTCTTAATCGAATACCAAGTCCCAAACCTACCAATTAGCTACGATGGTGAAGATGGGTTGATTTCAATTCTAAGTACAGAAAACCTGAATTTGACAGGTATATGTATAGAAGAATTGTCATTGACTTTTATCTTTCTTCGTGGCCGAGTGGTATGGTCACTGGCATACAGATATCCCGGACGAGGGTTCAAATCCCCGCTGGTCCGATATCATAGTCTTTGGGCGGTTCCGCCTGGGACTCTGATCCCCAGGTCGTTAAGAGAATCCAGACTTTAATGTATTAATATATATGGCTTATTTGAAATATGAGAGAAACACGTTTAAATGTGCAAAAAAATTATCATTAATCGAATGCCAAGTCCCAAACCTACCAATTAGCTACAATGGTGAAGATGGATTGATTTCAATTCTAAGTACAGAAAACCTGAATTTGACAGGTATATGTATAGAAGAATTGTCATTGACTTTTATCTTTCTTCGTGGCCGAGTGGTATGGTTACTGGCATACAGATATCCCGGACGAGGGTTCAAATCCCCGCTGGTCCGATATCATAGTCTTTGGGCGGTTCCGCCTGGGACTCTGATCCCCAGGTCGTTAAGAGAATCCAGACTTTAATGTATTAATATATATGGCTTATTTGAAATATGAGAGAAACACGTTTAAATGTGCAAAAAAATTATCATTAATCGAATGCCAAGTCCCAAACCTACCAATTAGCTACAATGGTGAAGATGGATTGATTTCAATTCTAAGTACAGAAAACCTGAATTTGACAGGTATATGTATAGAAGAATTGTCATTGACTTTTATCTTTCTTCGTGGCCGAGTGGTATGGTTACTGGCATACAGATATCCCGGACGAGGGTTCAAATTCCCGCTGGTCCGATATCATAGTCTTTGGGCGGTTCCGCCTGGGACTCTGATCCCCAGGTCGTTAAGAGAATCCAGACTTTAATGTATTAATATATATGGCTTATTTGAAATATGAAAGAAACACGTTTAAATGTGCAGAAATTTATCATTAATCGAATGCCAAGTCCCAAACCTACCAATTAGCTACGATGGTGAAGACGGGTTGATTTCAATTCTAAGTACAGAAAACCTGAATTTGACAGGTATATGTATAGAAGAATTGTCATTGACTTTTATCTTTCTTCGTGGCCGAGTGGTATGGTCACTGGCATACAGATATCCCAGACGAGGGTTCAAATCCCCGCTGGTCCGATATCATAGTCTTTGGGCGGTTTCGCCTGGGACTCTGATCCCCAGGTCGTTAAGAGAATCCTGACTTTAATGTATTAATATATATGGCTTATTTGAAATATGAAAGAAACACGAGTAAATGTTCAAAAATTTATCATTAATCGAGTGCCAAGTCCCAAACCTACCAATTAGCAACGATGGTGAAGACGGGTTGATTTCAATTCTAAGTACAGAAAACCTGAATTTGACAGGTATATGTATAGAAGAATTGTCATTGACTTTTATCTTTCTTCGTGGCCGAGTGGTATGGTCACTGGCATACAGATATCCCAGACGAGGGTTCAAATCCCCGCTGGTCCGATATCATAGTCTTTGGGCGGTTCCGCCTGGGACTCTGATCCCCAGGTCGTTAAGAGAATCCAGACTTTAATGTATTAATATATATGGCTTTTTTGAAATATATATATATATATATATATATATACTGTATATATATATATATATATATATATTTTTGGGTGAGATGGCCATGTCGTCCTGATGGAAGTTCCTATAGGGTAGCTTCCTAGGGTATATTACAACTACGGCGATATTCCCAGAGAATTTACCTTAAGGTACCAGAATTCGAACTCCTGGAGCGAATATCCCTCCTGAAAGGGATATCGCGACATATCAGAGGACGTATTCTTGACACGCCACATGGCAATCTGCACCCTGACAGAGATTTCGTCTCGTAGGAGCAATTGGCAAGAAACGAATTCGGGAAAGAAAAAGGGGGAGCCGCTCCCAAGGCTCCTTATCTCCCGTTCGTAAGCGTGCCTGGCGCTAATCCTGGTGCCATCTGTATTCCTTTTTGAGTAGCTTAACAACTCGGTGTTTTTTCCTGTGTTTCTCGCAAATCTTGGATTTATTCTGCTTTTCATGGCTTCTCCGTCTTCGTCGGCCTCTGATAAGTTGAGTACCATGTCTTTTATGTATAAATGTAGGCTCTTGGTAAATTTTTGAGTGATTAATAGGTTTAATCTTTGTTACAAGAGCCGTAGCCTACCGGAGGCGTCATGGACGCTGTCGCTCGCTAAGTATAAGTTTAGTTAGTCAGAGCGACAATTCCCTGTTGCTTTGCTTTAATAAATTTTAGTTATTTAGCGTTACATAGGATTTCCTTTCGTGCTTAGTATTATTTTGACGAAGTATTCGCCATTCTGGCCTATGCTAGGCCATGTAGCCTAGTCGTTTGGTCCTAGTACTTCATGCATGATTTTGGTTTTTCCGAGTGTATTAAAATTTTATTGAAGCTTTAGGCTATGTTTTATACATTTAAGATTGTGTGGAATATTTCCAAGATAGTATACGAGTGAGTTTCGGTGATTTAGGTAATCAATTCTCTTGGTGCCTAGGCTAAGTTGCTTATGGAGCCTTAGTATACTTTCTCATACTCCCCGGTTGCTTTCTTTTCTTCGGAGAAGGTATGCAATCCCTTTCCCTCTGTTTAAGCCTTGGGCTTATCCCTAAGTGGTTTTTTTCGAATTAATTTTCGATAAAACTATACTGGGGTGTTACTGTACCTTCCTGTTCCAGTAAGTCTGGTTCAAAGAGGGACAGAACAACAGAGTTTTTTAGTCTGAATCTGTGTTTGTCTGGCTTGGGGTAGAGTCTCCCTCGCTGGCCTGACACAGACAAAGGTGGCTTAGCCTCCTTAAGTCACTACCAAAGGTTTCTGTGGATATGATTCCTTCTTTTGTGATCTACCAGACTAGTCCTTTTTGCTGTTCTCGGGGGAGGATAAGTTTCTTTCCCTGGGAGTAGCAACACCTTCCTTGCTTTGGTGCTCTGGGAGCTGGCAAGTATTGCTGGCCTCCCCCCTTGGATCTCCCTTAGGCTGAGATAAGTTTCTTGGCAGCGGGGGATCCGTCACTAAAGCAAGGTTGGTAGGACCCTCTTTTGTCCCTTCCCCCTCTATCTCCGTAATGGCCTAGCCATTACAGTACTGTACGTCGTTCTACATCTGGACCTAGATTAGGTTAGGATGTGGAATTGACTCAGCCCCTTGCCGGCCGGCAGAGCTGCCGGCCGGCAAGGGTCTTATATTTTGAGTGCTGCCCGGACCTCCCTTGGTCCCTCATCCATGCCTGCCTGTAGAGCCAGACGGCATTGGTCAGGAAGCCTGAATTAGATTCTCCCCTTCCTTATATGCACTCTTTCGGATTGCCGGGCTTGGAGGTAGTGTACACTCTTATCACGGCATCCATCCTATTTTTCTTCTAGTGCTCTACCCGACCCGGCTGCCGGCCTATGAGGCCGGCAGCCGGGCAGTCGTAGTCCTCTGGTTCTTTTGCTGCCGGCCGGCATCGGTCCCGTACCTTTGCCGGCCGGCTAATGTCAGCCCTTATCTGCCTTTCACCAAGAGTGTGGCCGGCAGGTGGATACTACCTTGTGTAGTTGCCGGCCGGCAGCCGTTGCCGGCCTGCATTGGCTGTTGCCGGCCGGCAATTGCTGCCGGCCGGCACAGGCATTTGAACCAGAGTTCTGCCGCCTTATAGCTGTTAAGTAGTATACTTTAAAGCTAGTTGTGGTGTGTGCCGGCTGGCAAGTGCCGGCCGGCACGTATCCTCCTATACTGTACTAGTATTCTTCAGTATAACATATACAGTAAGAAGAAAACTATAGTATGGGTTTTGGTACAGCACTGTGTGTTCTAACACTTTGGAGTTTTCTTGCACAATCCTTTGCTGTTGCCCTACAGATAGGAAAGTGAGTTCTTTCCTGTCTATTATCCAGGATTTTAAAATCATTGCTTAGGTGTGAGCTTCACCTGTTTCCTCTGGAAACTTTGCATTGGTTACTCTAGAAGAGATTAACCATTTGATTTTATTATCTGGAAGGCTGCAACAATGGTTGTGAGGGAAACACAAGTGTGTGTCTTTCCTTTATGAATTGTTATGCTATACTATGCATATCCAGTGATACATAGTTCACTTGATACTCATGGAAATTTCTTCTCTTTACAGGAGGACCCTCCGAAGTGCAGAAATTTTTTCTGCAACGTCCGCAGCAAGAACCTCTGCGGACATGAGTTTTGTAGGAGACACGCAGCATGCGCTGTCTCCAAGGATGATATCCAGTATTGGGACCCTCAGGTATGTACTGTGTGCACTAACCTGATTACTGAGGCCTTTGATTCCCCTAGGATGGCGGAATCAAGGGATATAGCAAGGGAGAAGCTTCTTACCTGGGTAAGGGGCTTCCAAAAGAACACCTCTGGCCCTTATCTTCCAAGTGAGAAGATGAGGGCGTATCTTTTCCCTAAGGCATCAGCTGATGCAGTGATTCCCCAGCCTCAAGAGGAGATCCCCCAAAGTCAGATCCAGGTGGATGCTGAAGTCGCGGTCGCGATGCAAGACATCCAGTTAGATGACAGGATGTCTGACGTGGACGAGCGTTTGGAAGAAGACCTCCTGGCAGAAGGCCAGGATGAAGTTCAAGCCCCGGACGTCGTAGAGGAAGAGGTCGACGAGGTGTCGGCTACTCCGGTTCAGATTCCAGAGCCTATTCCCTCAACATCGGCCGGTCTCCCAGTAGAGCTGGGACAGGCCCTCTCTTCGATTGTTGGAATGATCCAGCAAATGCAGAAGGAAAATCAGGAGAAGGCGGCTGCTATGGAAATGTGGATGCAGTGCCTTGCAGAATCACGTGGGCCCCAGAAAAGGCTCAGTGTGAAAGACCTTCCCTTGTGCTCAGATGCTAACCCATGGAGGTATGCTGAGCACATGCCGATGACGACTGGAAAGATCGTCATCTCGGATAAGCTGGGCTCAGTTCCCCTAGAGGAGGTGGAATTCTGGCCCAGCAAGGCATCATATCCGGACTGTTATGTATGGTTGAGAAAGGAACCAGCTTCAAAGGAGGAGACAGAGCCGAAGGAGGTCATAGTGATGGACCATGCTAAGGCTCAAGCTCTACTTTCATCCTCGATGAAGGAGAGGGGCTTCTTTAACTCGAAGGTAGCTGCATTGAGCAAGAGGCTCCCATCCTTTGTGTCCTCTCCTGCTAGAGCCTTCCCCTTTTTACAGAAAGGGTTTGCGGCTGTCCTAAAAGCAGTCGAGGCCGGCAAGCCTTGCCCCTTCCTGGAGGAGTGTAAACCCTTGTCGCTGGCCCTGCCTATGGACCACAAGGACTGGAAGGACGTCCATCTGACGTTCTCAGTGGGTAAGTTGGAGGCTGATATTGCCGGACGGCAATTCGGCGAGGACCTCCCCAAGCTGTCTGACTTTCTTTTGCGAAGAGAGTTCGAGACAAAAGAAAGACTGGCTGCCTCAATGTCTCTTTAGACTACTCTTGAGACGATGGCAAGTGACCCCAAGGTTCATGAAATGTTCATGGTGGTGGCTAAGACTCACCTGGCCACGGTGACGAAGGACCTTTATGGCTTCGTCAAGGCGAGGAGAGCTTGTAGGGAGTTCGTGTTCACCGGGGCTACGGTGAGGCACGAGCCAAGGAAATTAATCTCCTCCAACATTGGGGGAAAAGACCTTTTCCCTACCGATGTGGTCAAAGAAGTTGTTGATAAGGCCACCGTGGAGAATAGAAACCTTCTCCAGAAGTGGGGCCTGGCTATCAAAAGAAAGTCTTCCCCGGTTGAGGGTCCTCAACCAAAGAGGAAGAATATGAGGACTAGGCTACCGTCTCGGCCAGCCAAGCCCTCTAGACAGCAACAGCAACTGCAATTGCCATTGCCTCCAGTGCCCCAGATGGTGGCACAAACCCCGTCCACTTTTCAGTGGGTACCCCAGGCTATGCCGACTCAGTCCACAGCATTCACCCCAACGTTCGAAGGACAGTCTTCTTCCTTTCGAGCAAAGCCTAGAGGAGCAGCCAGAGGCTCGTCTAGGCGCCCCTAAAGGGGAAGGGGATTCAGGGGTGGTCGTGGTCAGGGAGGCAAGACCTCAGGACGGCAGTCCAAGTGAAATGATACCGGTAGGAGGGAGACTGCTGAAATTTTGGGATCGATGGACCTTCTATCCCTGGGCCCACAGCCTTCTCAAGAATGGACTAGGCTGGAGCTGGTACAGCACTCCACCCCCGTGCCTTCGGTTTTTCCAACACTCCACCCCCGTTCTGGAGGAGTATGTTCAAGAACTGTTGGAGAAAAATGTGATCCGAAAGGTGAAGTCCATCAAATTCCAAGGGAGGCTGTTTTGTGTTCCCAAGAAAGACTCGGAAAAGCTCAGAGTCATTCTGGACTTGTCGCCACTCAACAAGTTCATAGTGAATTGCAAATTCAAAATGCTAACACTGCAACACATAAGGACCTTACTGCCCAAGAGGGCATACTCAGTCTCTATAGACTTGTCAGACGCTTATTGGCACATTCCAATCAGCCGTCGACTCTCCCCCTACCTATGGTTCAGGCTACAACGGAGACTATACGCCTTCAGAGCCATGCCATTCGGACTAAACATAGCCCCAAGGATTTTCACGAAGCTTGCGAGCGCAGCTCTCAAACAATTACGCCTAAAGGGAATTCAGGTAGTAGCCTACCTGGACGACTGGCTGGTGTGGGCAGCATCCGAGACAGAATGCTTGCAAGCTTCCAGTCAAGTGATCCAGTTCCTAGAGTACCTAGGCTTCAAGATCAACAGAAAAAAGTCTCGACTTTCTCCATCTCAAAAAATCCAGTGGCTGGGAATCCACTGGGACCTTTTGTCACACCGTTTCTCCATCCCGGCGAAGAAAAGGAAGGAGATAGCGGGTTCTGTCAAGAGACTTCTAGATTCCGAAAGGATATCAAGACGCGAACAGGAGAGGGTACTAGGCTCTCTCCAGTTTGCTTCGGTGACAGACCCAGTGCTAAGAGCACAGCTAAAGGATGCAACCAGAGTTTGGAGAAGGTATGCATCAAACACGCGAAGAGATCTGAGAAGACCAGTGCCGCCTCGGCTACGTACTCTTCTCAGGCCTTGGTCCCAAGCCAGACATGTAAAGAAGTCAGTTCTTCTTCAGCCACCTCCCCCGTCGGTGACGATTCACTCAGATGCCTCAAAGGAGGGATGGGGAGGTCACTCTCATCGGAAAAAAGTCAAGGGGACTTGGTCCAAGCTATTCAGGACCTTTCACATAAACTTTCTAGAAGCTATGGCAGTGCTCCTTACCTTAAAGAAAGTCTCCCCGCGTCACTCGATCCACATAAGATTGGTGATGGACAGCGAGGTAGTTGTGAGATGCTTGAATCGACAAGGGTCGAGGTCACCACCTCTCAACCAGGTGATGTTGGCCATTTTCCGATTGGCGGAAAAGAAGAAGTGGTACCTGTCGGCAGTTCACCTTCAAGGAGTCCGCAACGTGACAGCGGACGCTCTATCCAGGTTCACACCGATAGAGTCGGAATGGTCCTTAGACGCAGGATCATTTTCCTTCATTCTGAATCAAGTCCCAGAACTGCAGATAGACCTCTTTGCGACGAAAGACAACAAGAAGTTGCCCCTGTCCGTGTCCCCGTACGAGGACCCCTTAGCGGAAGCAGTGGACGCGATGTCCCTCGACTGGAACAGATGGTCCAGGATTTATCTGTTCCCCCCTCACAACCTTCTATTGAGGGTCCTCAACAAATTGAGATCCTTCAAGGGGGTAGCGGCAATAGTGGCCCACAAGTGGCCGAACACCATGTGGTTCCCCTTAGCGTTGGAACTACAGCTGAAGTTTGTGCCGCTACCACATCCAGTTCTGACCCAGCGAGTCCAGAAGTCGACTGTCTGCACTTCATTACATAAAACCCGGACCCTGCAGCTCATGATTTTCTCTCCCTTGCGGTGAAAAAGCGTTTCGGGATTTCGAAAGCCAGCATAGACTTCCTGGAGGAATATAAGTGCAAATCTACTAGAAGGCAATATGAGTCATCTTGGAGAAAATGGGTGGCCTTTGTCAAGGCGAAGAGTCCGCAGGAGATCTCGACAGACTTCTGCTTATCTTTCTTCATCCACCTCCATGGTCAAGGGTTGGCAGCTAACACGATTTCAGTGTGTAAATCTGCTTTGACGAGACCCATTCTATATGCCTTCCAGGTCGACCTAGGTAACGAGATCTTTAATAAAGTTCCGAAAGCCAGCGCTAGGCTCAGACCTTCAGCACCTCCAAAGCTCATTTCATGGTCTTTAGACTAAGTTCTTCATTTTGCTTCTCTGTTGAGCAATGAAGAATGTGCGTTAAAGGATTTGACACAAAAAGTTATTTTCCTATTTGCACTCGCGTCCGGGGCCAGGGTTAGTGAGATCGTAGCCCTCTCGAGAGAGGCAGGTCGTGTTCAGTTCCTGGATGGGGGGGAACTGAACCTGTTTCCGGATCCTACGTTTCTCGCCAAGAATGAGTTACCCACCAACAGGTGGGGTCCCTGGAGAATCTGCCCTCTGAAAGAAGATGCATCTCTAAGTCCAGTAGAATGCCTAAAGGTCTATCTTCGTAGAACTTCAGACTTCAAGGGTGGTCAACTATTCAGGGGAGAAACATCAGGCTTAAATTTATCTCTGAATCAACTCAGAGCGAAAATCACATATTTTATTCGCAGAGCGGATCCTGACAGTACACCCGCAGGTCACGATCCGAGGAAAGTTGCCTCATCCTTAAATTTCTTTAATTGTATGGACTTTGAACATCTCTGTTCATACACTGGCTGGAAGTCTTCCAGAGTGTTCTTTCGCCACTATGCGAAGCAAGTAGAGGAACTAAAGAGATCTGTGGTAGCAGTGGGTCGTGTTGTTAAGCCTACTGTTTAACTCTGCGAGGAACAGCGGTCTTAATTGGGACGATTAAGTCCAGGGTGAGAGTGTAGGTACACACTGTACTACAAACTAAATGAGGGCACCGAGTGCCTACATAGACTGTTCCTTTTCCAAAGGTGAACCTAGCGTTTCTAACGCTAATGTGATTGATTTGTAATACAGACTTTTATGACTTGATACCTCGGCATCTTAAAAAAGTGGCATTTGATGTTTTTTTTTTCAGATAAACAAGTTCTGTGTACTATCATACTTATGCTTAAAGTTTTGGGTTATTCTCTTTTTATATATATATATATATATATATATATATAATTGTTGTTAACCTGTCTATTTATTGTCTGTCAATAAACTTGTTCTTGAGAACCTTGCGTCTCTTTCAACTGTGTCAATTCATTGGTATAATTGAGCATTTATTCTATGTACCCTATCTGGGATAATTCTAATAGAATTATTCTTTTATGCAAGCTATGTTGCATTGGTTTATGATTCCCTTAACGGGAGGACTCCGTCCCATAAAGGGACGAGGGCGGTTTTACTAGTTTCTTCCTATGCGGATATAAACCTTTGTCCAATACAAGTATTGTGCGGATTACTGGTTGATATTTCATATTGACGCAGTGGTTCTTTACAAACTATGCTTTACTTAATATAGGGTGAGACCACTATATTAGCTTGCTTGGTAGTCATACATAGGTATATGTACTCTTCGAGACCTTCCCAGAGTCTAATAGGACTCTTCCCTGTAGGGGGCAGGAAGCTCTAACATGGGTTATAGTTAGTTGAAAAGATGTATAACGGTAACATCTTAGGTCTCTAGGTCTAGTCGACCGGGAAAAATTACTTCCGGGGAGTACGGCACGTTCTGAGAATCCACAGATACAGTAATGCTCTGGTATACTTCCATCAGGACGACATGGCTTGAGCCCAAAAAACGGATTTTGAGCGAAGCGAAAAATCTATTTTTGGGTGAGATGTCCATGTCGTCCTGATGGACCCGCCCTTGCCTTTCTAGAAAGGGCTATAGGACCCCTCCCTACATACAGTATCTGTAGCACCTCGTGTACGCTACAAGGAATACAGATGGCGCCAGGATTGGCGCCAGGCACGCTCACGAACGGGAGATAAGGAGCCTTGGGAGCGGCTCCCCCTTTTTCTTTCCCGAATTCGTTTCTTGCCAATTGCTCCTACGAGACGAAATCTCTGTCAGGGTGCAGATTGCCATGTGGCGTATCAAGAATACGTCCTCTGATATGTCGCGATATCCCTTTCAGGAGGGATATTCGCTCCAGGAGTTAGAATTCTGGTACCTTAAGGTAAATTCTCTGGGAATATCGCCGTAGTTGTAATATACCCTAGGAAGCTACCCTATAGGAACTTCCATCAGGACGACATGGCCATCTCACCCAAAAATAGATTTTTCGCTTCGCTCAAAATCCGTTATATATATATATATATATATATGTATATATCTATATATATATATATATATATATCTATATATATATATATATATAGATATATATATATATATATATATATTTATATATATATATATATATATATATTTATATATATATATATATATATCTATATATATATATATATATATCTATATATATATATATATATATCTATATCTATATCTATATATATATATATATATATGTATATATATATATATCTATATATATATATATATATATCTATATCTATATCTATATATATATATATATATGTATATATCTATATATATATATATATATGTATATATCTATATATATATATATATATATGCATATATATATATATATATATGCATATATATATATATATATATATGCATATATATATATATATATATATTTATACACACACACACACACACATATATATATATATATATATTTATATATACAAACACACACATATATATATATATATATACATATGCATATATATATATATATATATATACATGTATATAACTTCTAACAATAGAAAGATAAAGAGTAAAAGAGATGGTCAAGCCATCATGATATTTTGAGGGAAAGTGAACGCTTTATGTTTGATTTCCCCTCGACTAAAGAGGTATCGGAAAAGCTCCGGGAAAATTAGAATTAAATTTAAAAATTAGATGTAAATAGACGGACAAATAAGGCCATAATCTATTTGCAAAATTTTCAGGAATTGGATGGAATTATTATTAATAATAATGATAACACTACTACTACTACTACTACTACTACTACTACTACTATTACTACTACTACTACTACTAATAATAATAATAATAATAATGGTAAATGGTTCTGAATAAACATGTTGCATATAGTAAAGGGGCTTTCAATTCTTTCAGGAGTTGCTTAGTCTACCGCTGAAGCCAACCACGTTAAAGGAAACATAAATTGCTCATATTAAGAATCTAATTCTGAGAGAAGCTTGATTATAACAGGAAAAAGGTAGTGATTCCATCATTATCATTTCTGCTATTGTTATTGTAACTGCTATTTCACGGGTTTTACTAAATGAAACAAATCATTATCATTTATTTATCCTCAAATAATCTCTTTATCATTACCATTATCTTTATAATTAGTTCAGTTTTCTTTAATTATGTCTATTATTGGTTATATAAGATTATAATTATATTATTGGCCAGAGGGAGTGAAATAAGAACATGCAAGGTGGAAAAATTTGTAAAATCAATTTTATCATGCATTTAAAATCATAAATACATGCGTACATAATTCATATATAAATGTGTATATTGGTAAAGTATATAGAAATGAAAAAAAAAACTTTCTTGTTTTTATTTCATAATATAATGATGTCTATTATCTTGATATTAAAAGGTAATATTTTTCCTCCAGATTTTTTTTCCCCCGGGGTTTTGAATACGGAAATCATCCAAGTCCTTTACCTCCTGGAATTGAAGTCTGCCAATATACTCCAGACTTGGAGAGTGATCGTTTGCATAGTTTTTTCTCTGTTTCTTTCAACTGGAAAACTCTCTAAAATCCAAGTTCAGAAACCGGTAAAGAGATGTAAAGTCTGAAACTAGCGAAATAAAAGAAAAAAAAATGTCTAGTGATTTGGATGAATATACATTATGTCATTTTGGTTTTGTTCTATTTATTATACTGTTTATATATATATATATATATATACATATATATATATATATATATATATGCACATGGAATCCAGTGGAGTAAGTGATCTAGTTGATTACAAAAGTTATAATTTTTTATTACTTATATTTCTAAATGCTGTTTATAAGTTTATAATGAGGACATACGATTTTTTGGATGGTTTGGTTTGGTCGGGTGAAAAATAAAGACTACAAGTTGTGAAATTAAGATTTATCTTATTCCATATAACTATCATAATTAATCTTAATCAACGAAAACTGCTTTATTTTAATGTATTGAGTAATTACCTAAATTTCACCAGGAGTTGTTAAACCTAAACAATAAGTATTAAAAATTTTCACAACTGAAGGGTACAATTTTCCAAAATCTTGTAGATTATAAAATTGCATAAATAGATGGTATTGTACTTGACTGTAAAGACTTTTTTTTCTTTTTAATCTTTGTCAATCCTTTTTTAATAAAGGTCAATTGAATAGTTCAAGATATATCTTTCTAATTCGTCATTAATAAGGATCTTTCGTCTTTTTTTTATTATGGATAAAACGAAGGGTCCAAAAGGCCTTATATAACGGATTTTGAGCGAAGCGAAAAATCTATTTTTGGGTGAGGTAGCCATGTCATCCTGATGGAAGTTCCTATTAGGTAGCTTTCTAGAGTATATTTGACTACAATGATATTCCCAGAGAATTTTACCTTAAGGTATCCATAATTCTAACTCCTGGAGCAAATATCCCTAAATAATCTCACAGGGATATCGCATAATATCAGAGGACGTATTCTTGACATGTCACATTGCTATCTTCGCCCCGAACAGTATTAACGCTTCGAGGGGGAATAGCGCCAAGAATCTGAAACGAGAATGAAAAGGGAGCCGCTCATAAGGCATCTCTCCTATTCCGTTACCAGTGTGTATCTGATGAAGGCGGTAGCGCCCTCTTTATTCCTTGTAGCGATATACGAGGTGTTACAGATACTGTACTATAGGGAGGGGTCAACAGGCCCTTTTACAATAAAAGGAAGGGCTGGTCCATCAGGACGACATGGCTACCTCACCCAAAAATAGATTTTTCGCGAGTCCGTTTTTGTGCTCAGGCCATGTCGTCCTGATGGAAGTTTACCAGACCATTACTGTATCTGTGGATTCTCAATCAGTGCCGTACTCTCAAGAAAGTATTTTCCTGGTCCGTCTAGAGTCCAGTGGTTCTTAACCTGTGGGGAATTCCCCACTGGTGGGGAATGGCGGAGTTGCCAAGTGGGGAATGAACGGTCGGACAGAAGAACCAGTCTTGTTGTCACATTTCGTGAATTTGTTTCCACCCACAAATAATCGATAGTGCTTCAAAATTTAATGTTGACTTACTTTACAAATCACAACCATTTACAGACTGTTTTAATAACAAAAACAACCAATATATGAGGTATTGTAAGTCATGTTTGGGTAAGTGACAACAAATGCAAAAGTCTCATTAACCTGTATGCGTCTAGTGTTGCCTTTTTTGTATGTTTTTTATGGGCCAAATAAATTGAGAAAAAAACATAACGAATCTTTTCATGTGTATTTTATTTCCATGTGATAACTGTTTGTAAAAAATCTAATATATGCAAAAAAAATTAAAAGCTGTAAAATGGCACAAAAAAGCAAAGCGTATATTTACGTATTAAAGTTAAACACTGCATGGGTTAAACTCGAATTTGTCAATGACCGATGCTGTGGTGGGAAATGGAGAGTTGGCTCACTGAAAAGTGGGGAATTGGAGAAAAAAGGTTAAGAACCCCCTATGACTCATAGATCTCTAGGTCTAGACTCTAGACCTAGAGATCTATGATGTTACCGTCATACATCATTAAGATCTAAGCATGAACTATGTTAGTGCTTCCTGCCCCCTACAGGGAAGAGTCGTACTAGACTCTGGAAAAAGTCTCGAGGATTACATAAAAATTTATGGATGACCAAATGACAAGCCTATATAGTGGTCTCGCCCTATTCAATATAAAGCAAAGTTTGTATAAGAGTCTCCAATGTCAGAATAAATTTGTAACACCTTCCCCAATGCGACTACTCTTATAACCTATTGGATAATGGTTGTATCCGCATTGAAACCAATTCTGCCTCTTTGCCACCAACCCGTTAGGGTATCACGTCAACCCTTCCAAGGAAGGGTTAGAGTGAGTGGACTATTGCTTGAATCAGGGAACAGTCTCGAAAGACATACCATGATAAAAATATCCATATTTTAATCTTAATGCTCAGTATATTTCTAATAAAATGAGTGTGGGCGAGAAAGACGCAGGGTTCACTATGAACTAGTTTATTAGAATTTAATAAACGAACATTTCAGATCACATTTATAAAATTTATAAAATGTGGATGATATGCGTAAAAGCATAAAGAAAAACAGTCAACAGAAAATATTGTTTCATCTACTAGGAAACAGATTTGCCACTTCAATAGAATTTTTAATGATAATGATATAGTCTGTATACTTTTTACATACTCTAGCATAAAAAAAACGCTTGGCACAAGTGTCCGTATTATACTATAGATTACCGACTTCAATTGAACAGTTCGTAAGGACACTTTCGTGGCCTATCGCTCAGCGTGTAGTAACATACAGTGACTGCACGCGCACCCTCTTAATTAATCGTCCCCAATTAATTACACTGTTCCTCACAGACTTAAAACAGAAGGTTAAAGAATTCTACCTGCTGCTTACCACAGATCTCATAAGTTGCTCCACTTGCTTCGCATAGTGCATAAAGATCACCTTGGATGACTACCAGCCGGTGTGCAAACAAGGATGTTCAAAGTGCATATAATTAAAGAAATTTTATGGAAGAGGCAACTTTCCTCGGATCATGACTAACGGGTGTACTGTCTGGATCCGTTCTGCGAATAACACCGGTGAATTTCGCCCTTAGTTGTAGATAACTTTGAACCCAGGGTTTCTCTTCTGAACAGCTGTCCTCCCATAAAGTCTGAAGTTCTATGAAGATAGACCTTTAGGCACTCCACTGGACATAGAGATGCATCTTCCTCCAGAGGGCAGATTCTCTAGGGACCCCACCTGTTGGTGGGTAGCTTGTTCCTGGTAAGAAACGTTGGGTCTGGAAATAGATTCAGTTCACCCTCCAAGAACTAGACGTGGCCTTCCTCTCTAGAGAGAGCCACTATTCACTAACTCTGGCCCCCAAGGCAAGTACAAACAGAAATATGACTTAAATTCAAAACCTTCTAAGCACATTCCTCATTGTTCATTATTTATACACAATGAGGAATCATATCTAATGACCAAGCAAATGGTCTTTGGAAGCGCTGAAGGGCTAGTTCATTAAGAACGTCGTTAGAAAGGTCGACCTGTAAGGAATATGGTATCCTACTTGTCGAGGCAGGGCTTGAACAATAGAATTGTGTAGGCTGCTAAACCTTGCTCATGAAGGTGAATGAAGAATGATAAATAGAAATCTATCGGGATTTCTTTCGGTTTCTTCGCCTTGACAACGGATAGCTATATCTTCCCTGAAACCTCATAATGTCTTCTGGTTTCCTCCAAAAGTCTAAACCGACTTTTAAAAACCGAATATTTTTCTCATCGTTAAGGAGAGAAGATCATGAGATATAGGTTCCGTGTTGTCTGTGATAGAGCGAAGACAGTTGACTTCTGTGCTCGCTGAGACAGGGATGGATCCGGTAGCAGTACGAATTTTAATCGTAGTTCCAATGCCAGAGGGAACCACACGCTATTTGGCCACTTGTGGGCCACTATTGCTGCTTTCCCTTTGAAGGATCTCAGCATATCGAGGACCTTCAAAAGGAGGTGTGCGGAGGGAACAGATAGATAGTGGACCATCTGTTCCAGTCCAGGGACATAGCGTCCACTGCCTCCGCTGACGGAACTTCGTAAGGGAACACGTAACGAAATATTTTTTTGTTGTCTTTCGTCGCAAAGAGGTCTATCTGCTGCTCTGGGACTTTACTCGAGATGAAGGAGAACGATCTTGCGTCAAGGGACCATTCTGACTTCATAGGTGTAAACCTAGATAGAGCGTCCGTTGTCACATTGCGGAACCCTTGAATGTGAACTGCTGACAAATGCCATTTCTTCGTGCGTTTGATGCGTATTTTCTCCAGACTCCTGTTGCATCCTTAAGCTGTGCTCTTAGCACTGGATCTGTTATCGAAGCAAACTGTAGAGAGCCCAGCACTCTCTCCTGTTCGCGTCTTGATATCCGTTTGGATTTCAATAGTCTCTTGACAGATCCTGCTATTTCTTTCTTCTTCTTACTAGGAATGGAAAGCCTATGTGACTCCAAATTCCAGTGGATTCCCAACCACCGAATATTTTGAGCTGGAGAAAGACGAGACTTTTTGATGTTGAACTTGAATCCCAGATGTTCCAGGAACTGGATCAGTATCTTAGAAGCTTGCATGCATTCTGTCCTGGATGCTGCCCACACCAGCCATTCGTCCAAGTAGGCTACTACTTGGACCCCCTTTAGGCGTAATTGATGGACGGTTGCGTTCGCGAGCTTCGTGAAAATCCTCGGGATCTATGTTTAGCCCAAAAGGCATGGATCTGAAGGTGTAAAGTTATCAATGTTACTTGAAGCCTAGATAGGGGGAGAGGTGATGATTAATTGGAACGTGCCAATAACCGTCAAACAAGTCTATAGACACAGCATATGCCCTTTTGGACAGTAGGGTCCTCATGTGTTGAAGTGTGAGCATTCTGAACTTGTAGTTCACTATGAACTTGTTGAGTGGCGACAAGTCTAGAATGACTGAGTTTTTCTGAGTCCTTCTTTGGAACACAAAACAGCCTTCCTTGGAATTTGATGGACTTAATCTTCCGGATTACTCTTTTGTCTAAGAGCTCTCGGACATATTCTTCCAGAGTGGGGGTTGAGTGTTGGAAGAATTGAGGAAATTGAGGTGGAGGACTGCTCCAGCTCCAACCTAGTCCATTCTTATTTAGGCTGTGGGTCCAGGGATCGAAGGTCCAGCGATCCCTAAAAAGCTGTAATCTCCCTCCTACTGGAAGTATCTACTTCCGCTGTTGTGGACCTGAGGCCTTGCCTCCTTGACCGCATCCTCCCCTGGATCCCCTTCCTCTTGAAGGGCGTCTAGAAGAACCTCTGGCTGTTCCTCTGGCTCTCAAATGAAAGGAAGAAGTCTGCCTTTCGGAGGCTGGGTTAAGAACTGGTGACAGTGTCGCCATTTGTTGAAGTACCAGCTGGTACGTGGATGGAGGTTGTGCCACTATCTGAGGCACCGAGGTCACAGGAACTTGTTGTTGATGTTGCTGTCGGTAGGCTTAGCCGGCTGAGAGGATGACCTAGGCCTTTTTGTCTTCCTCTTCGGTTGGGGACCCTCATCCGGAGAAGACTTTCTCTTAAGATCTAGGCCCCACTTTTTGAGAAGGTTCTATGTGGCGGCCTTGTCTACTACCTCTTTAACCACTTCATTGGAAAGAGGTCTTTACCCCAAATACGAGAGGAGATCAGTTTCCTCGGTTTGTGCCTCACCGCAGCCGAGGTGAACACGAACTCTCTACAGGCTCTCCTAGCTTTAATAAAGCTATAGAAATCCTTCGTACCTGTGGCCAGATGGGTTTTGGCTACAACCATGAACATGTCCTGGTTCTTGGGGTCACTTGCCATCGTTTCTAGTGTCGTTTGCAACGACATCAATGCCGCAAGTCTTTCCTTTGTCTCTTGCTCTCTACGCAAGAAAACCTCCGACAGTTTTGGAAGCGCTCTCACCGAACTGGCGTTCAGCAATATCAGCTTCCAGTTTCCCGACTGAGAAGGTAAGGTGTACGTCCTTCCAGTCTTCTTGGTCCACGGGCAAGGTCAGAGATAACGGCTTGCACTCCTCCAAGGAGTGGCATGGTTTCCCTGACTCCACCGCTTTTAAAGGCAGCCTTATATCCCTTTTCCAAGAAGGGAAAGGCTCTGATAGGAGAGGCCACAAAGGAGGGAAGCTTCTTGCTCACGGCTGGGCACCTTTGAGTTAGTGAAGCCCTCTCTTTCATCGAGCTCGTTAGTAACGTCTGAGCTTTACTATGGTCAAAAACTATGACCTCCGGCTCCGTCTCCTCCTTTATGGCTGGCTCCTTCATAAGACGGACATAGCAGTCCGGATAAGAATCTTTGTTGGGCCAAAATTCCAATTCTTCCAGTGGAATTGCTCCCAACTTTCCTGAGATCACGATCTTCCCGGTTGTGATTGGCATGTGTTCGGCATACCTCCAAGGATTGGTATCCGAGCCCAAAGGAAGATCCTTCACGCTGAGCCGCTTCTGGGGCCCACGTGATGCTGCAAGTCTACGTAACTCCAGTTTCATTGCAGCTTCCTTCTCATCATTCTTCCTTTGAATTTGTTGGATAATCTCAACAATGGAAGAAAGAGTCCTTCCCAGTTCATCTGGGATAGCAGACTATGTAGAAGGAACAGGTTCTGGGTCCGGAACCGACATGACCGACACTTCGTCGATTTCTTGCTCTTCTACTTGAGGAGTCTGGAAATGCTCCTCCTCCTGATCTTCTCCGTAGAAGGTCCTTCTCAGTAGAATCCGACACCTCCGATATCCTATCGTCCAATTGGATGTCTTGAAGGGCGGCTGAGACTTCAGAATCTACCGGATTCTGGGCAATTGGTATCTCCACCTGAGGCTGGGGGATGATTGCATCAGCCGATGCTTTAGGGAAAAAGTAGGCCCTCATCTTCTCATTTGGAAGGTAGGGACCTGAGGTGTTTTTCTGAAAACTCCTTACCCAGGATCGTATCGTTTCCCTGGCAGCATCCCTTGACTCCGTTGACTTAGGGTCGTCAAAAGCCTCGGTAATCAGGTTAGAACAAACTGTACAAACCTGAGGGTCCCAATAGCGGAGATCACCTCTGGAGGCTGCGCATGCTGCGTGCCTCCTGCAATATTGATGTCCGCAGAAGTTCTTACTGCGGACATTACAGAACACACTCCCGCACTTCGGATGGTCCTCCTGTAAAGAGAAGAAAAATCCATGAGTATCAAGTGAAGGCTTTCACTTATATTGAGACATTTAGCTTATATAGAAAAGCTATAAAAGTTAGAAGGAAAGACACATACTTACATTTCCTGCCCAGTCAATTGCTGAAACCTCCCAAGATATTAAAACTAAGGTTAATTCTATTCTAGAATACCTTACGTAATTTCCTAAACGGAAATTTAAGGTGTAGTTCACACCTTGAGATAAAGTTTTAATATACGGGATAGAAAGAATATAGAAAGAACTTACTTTCTATATATTTTACGGTCTCGACAAAAGTCTGTACAAGATAACATAATGTATGATGAAGAACTTTTAGTGTTATCACGAGCTCTGTACAGCAGTTTCTTCTAATGCAGTGTGTACTACACTACGAATACAGCAACTACTGTACATCGCATGCTGTTGTGCCAGCTAGCACGCGCCGGTACGTACCGTCGTGCGCCTGCATGTGCCGGCCGGCAACTACCCCTATACAGTTCAAAGATATACTATCTTTAACTAATAGGCGGCACGCCGAATGATTCACGACTGTGTGCCGGCCGGCAATCATTGCGAGCCGACAGCTGAAAACACTAAAACCCGGCTGCCGGCCGCTAATCGTAGTAGCCAGCAGATTCGGGCTGTGTTTTCCCTGCCAGCAGGCAAAGGTAATAAAACCTGTGCCCGCCGACAGCAGCTAAAAACCAGAGAACCTCCACCTGCCCGGCTGTCGGCTGTTAAGCCGGCAGCCGGGTTAGGGGGTGCAACACAATAGTCAGAGAAACAGTATGGATGTAAGGTTATAAGGCGGCATTGTCATGGGGAGAATGTAACATTCAGGCTTCCAAAGATCTATAGTCTGCCGGGCTCTACCAACGGACATGGAAGGGAGACCAAGGGATGTCTGGGGTTCACTCTGCAAGGAATAAAGGGTCTCTGCCAGCCGACATGTAGTTCCAGTCGGCAGAGAGCTGAGCCTGTCCTCCATCCTAACCTGTACTAGTTACGGAAGTAGGACTGCAGCCAAAATAAAATAAAAGAAAGAGAGGTGGGGAAGGGATAAGGGTCCTATAGACTTCGTTCTAGCAGGAGACACACTCAGCCATTAGGGAAGCTCATCCTAACCAAGAGTTGTCTATTAGGGAGGAAGACTGGGCAATACTTGCTATCCTCCTCCCAACCAGAACAAAGTTAGGTGAAGTTATTTCGCCAGGTAACAGAGAAAACTTATTCTCCAGCCCGAGAAAAACAACACAGGACAGTCTGCTAGGCCACTAGAGGAAGGAATCATCTCTTACAGAATCCTTCCAACAAGGACTAGGGAAGCAAAGCTTCCTGTGTCCGCCCCTAACCTAGCAAAGGAAACTCATTCTCTATGCTAGGAAGGAGCAGACCACAGACTAGAAACTCTGATGTCCTGCCCTAACCCAAAAAACCAGTCACTCTGGTTATCAGGTCAGGACAGACATATCCTAGAATAGTTTATACCTGTATTATTATACAGATAGAACCACTAGGATTAAGCCTAAGGCTTACAGAGGGAGAGAGGGATTGAACTTAGCCTCCGGAGGAGAAAAGAACAATCGGGGATGTGCGAAAGTATACTACTGTGCATAGAATACTAGACTAGGTAAGATGAGAATCGATTACGTAACGGAAACTCTCTCGTATACAATCTTGGTAAAACATTCAACAATATCTTACATGTATGAAATATTTGCCTATAGCTTCAATAATATAACATTCGGAAAAACTTATATCATGCATGAAAGTACTAGTGCCAGACGTCTAGGCTACGAAGCCTCACGAAGGGCAGGATCGGTACCTCGACCTGTGTCAAAATCACCGAGCTAATAACTGACGTTATAATATAAGCATCCCTAGCAGAGCTAAATAGCTAAATTATTAAAGCGTAACAAACCGGTGGAACGTCGCTCCAGCTATCTGAATGACCCATAAGATCGAGCGATAGCATCCAGGATGCCTCCGGTAGACAGCAGCTCTTGTTTATGTTAAAATCACTTTTGATTTAATTCGAAACGACAAGAGCTTACATTTATACATAGTAAAGATAATACTCAACTTCCTAGAGGCAGAGTAGGCCGGAGAAGTCATCAAAATGTTGAAATAAATCCAAAATAACGAGAGAACACAAGGGAAAACACCGAATAGTAGAGCTACATGAAAAGGAATGAAGAGGGTGCTACTGTCTTCAGCAGATACACACTGGAAACGGAATAGGAGAGATGCCTTTTATATATATATATATATATATATGCATATATATATACATATATATATATATATATATACATATATATATATATATATATATGTATATATATACATATATATATATACATATATATATATATATATATACTGTATATATACTGTATATATATATATATATATATATAAATATATATATATGTATATATATATATATATATACATATATATATATATATATAAATATATATATATATATATGTATATAATATATATATTATATATATGTATATATATATATAGTTGATTGTAGGGTTCCTCTCGAGAATCGCAATTTTAGTAGAAATAAAATAGTCAATGCTGCTATCATAATTTTTATTCGGTAGCTTTCGACATAAGTTATGTCATCCTCTCCCTATATGCAATTATCATTATGTAATAATAATTAAATCTATAAGAAATCATCCTAAGTACATAGTTAGGAAGATATACTTCCAAGAATCGCCCAACTAGCTCTAAAATTAAACTAATCAGGGAACATAACACCATATAAAAGACTTATTACACATATAAATATATAAAAGACTCAATAACTAATATACCTAGTCACCCCACAGGAGACAATGACCACCCATCCAGAGCAGCAACCCACAGACCAAACGGATCAATGGGTCACTGGCAACTGAATAGGTAATCCATCATTCAAGCTGGGATTTGTCATAAAAATGTAAAAAGACTTCAAGATTCTCAGTTGGCATACGCTACTCTGTCTGTCTGTAATTTTGAAATTTTCCTTAGAAACGACATGACCAAATTTAAAAACGTGATCATAAATAGCTGAAATTGACTTCTTACTTGAAGATATATTGGTTCGTACCGATCTTCCCATGTGCTTCGAAATCCTACATTAAAGCTGTCTAGATATGCTTCCAGTGTAACAATCATTACAGAGTGCACATTGAAAAGTGTATATGACACCGAAACATAAGGGAGAAGGTAGACTCCCCTTATATTTAAAAAGTGAGCCAACTGAGAGCTTGTTAGTAAAAATTGGAGTCTTTATACATTTTTAAGACAAAACCCAGCTTGAATGATGACTTACCTGTTCAGTTGCCAGTGACCAATTGATCCGTTTGGTCTGTGGGATGCGCCTCTGGATGGGTGATCATCGTCTCCTGCGGGTGACTAGGTATATTAGTTATTGAGTCTTTTATATAGTTATATAGTGTAATAAGTCTATTATATGGTTTTATGTTCCTTGATTAGTTTGATCTCAGAGCTAGTTGGGCAATTTTTTGAAGTATATCTTCCTAACTATGTACTTAGGATGATTTTTATAAATTTTATTAATTTTACATAATGATAGTTGCAGATAGGCTGAGG
>NC_090725.1:26586615-26649115 GCF_036898095.1 Palaemon carinicauda | reverse complement strand
TTGGCTCCGGCCGGGAATCGAACCCTGGTCGGCAAGCTTGTATAGACAGTGACTAAGCCACTTGGCCAAGTGGCTTAGTCACAGTCTATACAAGCTTGCCGGCTAGGGTTCGATTTCCGGCCGGAGCCAAGCTCTTGTCTTTGTGTGATTTCGCCTGGGGCTCTAATCCCGTGGTCGTTAAGAGAATCCAGAAATTAATGTATCAGAAATGTATATGGCGTATTTGAATATGAAAAACACGTAAAAATGTGCAAAATTTATCATATATATATATATATATATATGGATAAATATATATATATATATATATATATTATATATATATTATCAGATCTTTTATTGCTAGTGGATGATTTTCTTTTATTAAACCACAACATTGTAATGAAAGAAAAATTGCATGACAGTCATATAGGTAACATAGTCTTCACAGTCACCTGCTGAAAAACAGCAATATTTTGGAATAGGTTATATATACTAAATTAAGTTTGAATTTCTTTTTGTAAAATAAAACGATTTTGTTTTCTATTCTTGAAGAACAGTGTAAATATATATATAATTGAAAATTAGTTTAATATAAAGAATGTTGAACATGGATGGGTGCCTTATTCTTTTAAATATAAAACTTGTGTTTGTGTCTACACATATATCTAACACTTTGGCTATTCTTCATATATTCCACTATATATTTAACAGCACATTTTTCCCTATGTTGTTAACGACAGTAATTGTTCAGTGACTATGACAACTAGTGGTAGGAAAGGATTTCTTCTGATTGAGGGTACATTCAAGAAAATCAGTCTACAATTTTACTGTTCCTTTTTTTTCTACGGTATGATAGTAGCAAAGACAGGATTGGTGGGTTTATCAAGAGGTGGCCGTACAATCATTATTTTCTTCACATTCTTCCATTTTGAAGCTTCCCTCTGTGTATAACTATATATATCTGTATATCTATCATTCTAAATATGAATAACTGGAAGTGGAAACTCGAACTTGAGGTTTTCGTGATATAATCTTTCGTGTTAACACCAGTTCAAATTTCTTTCCCGGAAATAAATATGACATGTGTGTATGTGTGTGTCTGTGTGTATACGGATGGAAATTAACACAATATTGAAATCAAAGATAAATAAATTTCCATCTCATACAGGGATGGAGCCCTAGCTCCTTAAAATGAATGGTATCGGAAAGGTTGGTAAGGTTGAATAGGGGTATGTATGAGGGAGACGAAAATCACCGTAAATAAAAGACACGGGCAGACTGAGGAAATCCCTGTGGAAACTAGCCTACACCAAAGTCCTGCTGTGAATCTATTCTTATTCCTTGTCATTATAGGCACTTGGACATCAGAAGTAGGGAACAATGAAGAAATAAGAGAACTGAAGATTGCTGACGATGTACTCATTATAGATGATAAGGAGGAACTTCGGGGATTGATTTAAGCATAGAGAGATACTCTACAAAAGAAACCATTGAGGGTGGAGATTGGAAATATAGAGAGCTAATTATAAGTAGTAGAGAACGCCATGAAAAAAAAAATAATAAAAGTTTAAAATGTTACAGTGCTAATTCAGAAAAACTAGTTTAACTACTTAGGTGTAAAAATAATAGAGTGGAGGAGGTACTGAAAAAGCAGTGAAACATGTCAATAAGCTCATATAATCATAATGAGCAGAAATTTCTCCCTTAAGATGCAAGGGGAAATAATGTTGAAAAGAACACAGATTAGGAAGGTTAGATGGATTGCAGGAATATAACTACTAAAAAGAAGGGAGAGTCATTTTACTAGAAGAATGTGTTGTATATGTTGAATATAAAAGAAGGCTAGGAACACTAGGTATATAAAAAATGTAGACTGCAAAACATAGAAAAAGAGGTAAGAAAATATCGAAAATCAGGACGAGAAGTGTGGGGTGTCAGTGGATAAAGAGGAGGGATGTGATGAGGAGGGATATGGATTGGGTGTGAGTGGGCGGGGGGCAGCAGGCACTGCGTAGAATGGAAAGAGTATGAGAAATTTTTTTTATGAGCGACGACTCTCCTATACAATGAGACTAATATGATCGAAAGAAGATATATATATATATATATATATATATATATATATCCATCCATATACCAAGGCACTTCCCCTAATTTTCGGGTTAGCTGACATCAACAAATGAAAAAAAAAAAATGGGACCTCTACTCTCTACGTTCCTCCAGCCAAACAAGGGACTCAACAGAGTTCATATGGTACTGCTAGGGTGCCACAGCCCACCCTCCCACATTATCCACCACAGATGAAGCTTCATAATGCTGAATCCCCTACTGCTGCTACCTCCGCGGTCATCTAAGGCATTGGAGGCAGCAGCAGGGCCTACCGGAACTGCGTCACAATCGCTCGCTATTCATTCCTATTTCTTGTACGCTCTCTTGCCTCTCTCACATCTATCCTCCTATCACCCAGAGCTTTCCTCAATCCATCCATCCACCCAAACCTTGGCCATCCTCTTGTACTTGTGCATTATATACCTTCTTTAACAGACAACCATTTTCCACTCTCTCAACATGGCCAAACAACCTCAACACATTCATATCCAATCTGGCTGCTAACTCATTTCTAACACCCGTTCTCACTCTCACCACTGAGTTGCTAACACTATCTGATCGACATATACCAGCCATACTCCTTAGACACTTCATCTCAAACACATTCAATTTCTGTCTCTCCGTCACTTTCATTCCCCACAACTCCGATCCCTACATCAAAGTTGGTACAATCACTTTCTCATATAGAACTCTCTTTACATTCATGCCCAACCCTCTATTTCTTACTACTCCCTTAACTGCCCCCAACACTTTGCAACCTTCATTCACTCTCTGACGTACATCTGCTTCCACTCCACCATTTTCTGCAACAACAGACCCCAAGTACTTAAACTGATCCACCTCCTCAAGAAACTCTCCATTCAAAATGACATTCAACCTTGCACCACCTACCTTCTCGTACATCTCATAACCTTACTCTTACCCACATTAACTCTCAACTTCCTTCTCTCACACACCCTTCCAAATTCTGTCACTAGTCGGTCAAGCTTCTCTTCTGTGTCTGCTTCCAGTATAGTATCATCCGCAAACCACAACTGATTTACCTCCCATTCATTGTCATTCTCACCTACCAGTTTTAATCCTCGTCCAAGCACTTGAGCATTCATCACCTCTCTCACCACTCCATCAACATACAAGTTAAACAACCACGGCAACATCACACATCCCTGTCTCAGCCCCAATCTCACCGGAAACCAATCACTCACTCCATTTCCTATCCTAAAACATGGTTAACTACCTTTGTAGAAACTTTTCACTGCTTGCAACAACCTTCCACTATCTCCATATAACCTTATCACATTCCACATTGCTTCCCTATCAACTCTATCATACACTTTCTCCAGATCCATAAACACAACATACACCTCCTCACCTTTTGCTAAACATTTCTCGCATATCTGCCTAACTGTAAAAATCTGATATATATATATATATATACATATATATATGTATATATATATATATATATGTATATATATATATATATATATATATATTCATACATACATACATATATATATATATATATATTCATACATACATACATATATATATATATATATATATATATTTAAATATATATATATATATATATATATCCATCCATATACCAGGGCACTTCCCCTAATTTTGGGGGGTAGCCGACCTCAACAAATGAAACAAAAACAAAAATGGGACCTCTACTCTCTACGTTCCTCCAGCCTAACAAGGGACTCAACCGAGTTCAGATGGTACTGCTAGGGTGCCATAGCACACCCTCCCACATTATCCACCAGAGATGAAGCTTCATAATGCTGAATCCCCAACTGCTGCTACCTCTGCGGTCATCTAAGGCATCGGAGGCCACAGCAGGGCCAAACGGAACTGCGTCACAATCGCTCGCCATTCATTCCTATTTCTAGTACGCTCTCTTGCCTCTCTCACATCTATCCTCCTATCACCCAGAGCTTTCTTCAATCCATCCATCCACCCAAACCTTGGCCCTCCTCTTGTACTTGTGCAATCATCACCTTCTTTAACAGACAGCCATTTTCCATTCTCTCAAAATGGCCAAACCACCTCAACACATTCATATCCAATCTGGCTGCTAACTCATTTCTTACACCCATTCTCACTCTCACCACTTCGTTCCTAACCCTATCTGCTCGACATACACCAGCCATACTCATTAGACACTTCATCTCAAACACATTTAATTTCTGTCTCTCCGTCACTTTCATTCTCCACAACTCCGATCCATACATCACAGTTGGTACAATCACTTTCTCATATAGAACTCTCTTTACATTCATGCCCAACCCTCTATTTCTTACTACTCCCTTAACTGCCCCCAACACTTTGCAACCTTCATTCACTCTCTGACGTACATCTGCTTCCACTCCACCATTTTCTGCAACAACAGACCCCAAGTACTTAAACTGATCCACCTCCTCAAGAAACTCTCCATTCAAAATGACATTCAACCTTGCACCACCTACCTTCTCGTACATCTCATAACCTTACTCTTACCCACATTAACTCTCAACTTCCTTCTCTCACACACCCTTCCAAATTCTGTCACTAGTCGGTCAAGCTTCTCTTCTGTGTCTGCTTCCAGTATAGTATCATCCGCAAACCACAACTGATTTACCTCCCATTCATTGTCATTCTCACCTACCAGTTTTAATCCTCGTCCAAGCACTTGAGCATTCATCACCTCTCTCACCACTCCATCAACATACAAGTTAAACAACCACGGCAACATCACACATCCCTGTCTCAGCCCCAATCTCACCGGAAACCAATCACTCACTCCATTTCCTATCCTAAAACATGGTTAACTACCTTTGTAGAAACTTTTCACTGCTTGCAACAACCTTCCACTATCTCCATATAACCTTATCACATTCCACATTGCTTCCCTATCAACTCTATCATACACTTTCTCCAGATCCATAAACACAACATACACCTCCTCACCTTTTGCTAAACATTTCTCGCATATCTGCCTAACTGTAAAAATCTGATATATATATATATATACATATATATATGTATATATATATATATATATGTATATATATATATATATATATATATTCATACATACATACATATATATATATATATATATATTCATACATACATACATATATATATATATATATATATATATTTAAATATATATATATATATATATATATATCCATCCATATACCAGGGCACTTCCCCTAATTTTGGGGGGTAGCCGACCTCAACAAATGAAACAAAAACAAAAATGGGACCTCTACTCTCTACGTTCCTCCAGCCTAACAAGGGACTCAACCGAGTTCAGATGGTACTGCTAGGGTGCCATAGCACACCCTCCCACATTATCCACCAGAGATGAAGCTTCATAATGCTGAATCCCCAACTGCTGCTACCTCTGCGGTCATCTAAGGCATCGGAGGCCACAGCAGGGCCAAACGGAACTGCGTCACAATCGCTCGCCATTCATTCCTATTTCTAGTACGCTCTCTTGCCTCTCTCACATCTATCCTCCTATCACCCAGAGCTTTCTTCAATCCATCCATCCACCCAAACCTTGGCCCTCCTCTTGTACTTGTGCAATCATCACCTTCTTTAACAGACAGCCATTTTCCATTCTCTCAAAATGGCCAAACCACCTCAACACATTCATATCCAATCTGGCTGCTAACTCATTTCTTACACCCATTCTCACTCTCACCACTTCGTTCCTAACCCTATCTGCTCGACATACACCAGCCATACTCATTAGACACTTCATCTCAAACACATTTAATTTCTGTCTCTCCGTCACTTTCATTCTCCACAACTCCGATCCATACATCACAGTTGGTACAATCACTTTCTCATATAGAACTCTCTTTACATTCATGCCCAACCCTCTATTTCTTACTACTCCCTTAACTGCCCCCAACACTTTGTAACCTTCATTTACTCTCTGACGTACAACTGCTTCCACTCCATCATTTTCTGCAACAACAGACCCCAAGTACTTAAACTAATCCACCTCCTCAAGTAACTCTCCATTCAACATGACATTCAACCTTGCACCACCTTCCCTTCTCGTACATCTCATAACCTTACTCTTACCCACATTAACTCTCAACTTCCTTCTCTCACACACCCTTCCAAATTCTGTCACTAGTCGGTCAAGCTTCTCTTCTGTGTCTGCTACCAGTACAGTATCATCCGCAAACAACAACTGATTTACCTCCCATTCATAGTCATTCTCGCCTACCAGTTTTAATCCTCGTCCAAGCACTCGAGCATTCACCTCTCTCACCACTCCATCAACCTACAAGTTAAACAACCGCGGCGACATCACACATCCCTGTCTCAGCCCCACTCTCGCCGGAAACCAATCACTCACTTCATTTCCTATTCTAACACATGCTTTACTACCTTTGTAGAAACTTTTCACTGCTTACAACAACCTTCCACTAACTCCATATAACCTAATCACATTCCACATTGCATCCCTATCAACTCTATCATACACTTTCTCCAGATCCAAAAACGCCACATACACCTCCTTACCTTTTGCTAAACATTTCTCACATACCTGCATTACTGTAAAAATCTGATATATATATATATATATATATATATATATATATCCATTCATAAACCAAGACACTTCCCCCAATTTTGGGGGGTAGCCGACATCAACAAATGAAACAAAAACTAAAATGGGACCTCTACTCTCTACGTTCCTCCAGCCTAACAAAGGACTCAACCGAGTTCAGATGGTACTGCTAGGGTGCCACAGCCCACCCTCCCACATTATCCACCACAGATGAAGCCTTATAATGCTGAATTCCCTACTGATGCTACCTCCGCGGTCATGTAAGGCATCGGAGGCAGCAGCAGGGCCTAACGGAACTGCGTCACAATCGCTCGCCATTCATTCCTATTTCTAGTACGCTCTCTTGCCTCTCTCACATCTATCCTCCTATCACCCAGAGCTTTCTTCAATCCATCCATCCACCCAAACATTGGCCTTCCTCTTGTACTTGTGCATTCATCACCTTTAACAGACAGCCATTTTCCATTCTCTCAACATGGCCAAACCACCTCAACACATTCATATCCAATATGGCTGCTAAGTCATTTCTTACACCCGTTCTCACTCTCACCACTTTGTTCCTAACCCTATTTGCTTGACATACACCAGCCATAATCCTTAGACACTTCATCTCAAACATATTCAATTTCTGTCTCTCCGTAACTTTCATTCCCCACAACTCCAATCCATACATCACAGTTGGTACAATCACTTTCTCATATAGAACTCTCTTTACATTCATGCCCAACCCTGTATTTCTTACTACTCCCTTAACTGCCCCCAATACTTTGCAACCTTCATTCACTCTCTGACGTACATCTGCTTCCACTCCACCATTTTCTGCAACAACACACCCTAAGTACTTAGACTGATCCACCTCCTCAAGTAACTCTCCATTTAAAATGACATTCAACCTTGCACCACCTTCCCTTCTCGTACATCTCATAACCTTACTCTTACCCACATTAACTCTCAACTTCCTTCTCTCACACACCCTTCCAAATTCTGTCACTAGTCGGTCAAGCTTGTCTTCTGTGTCTGCTTCTAGTACAGTATCATCCGCAAACAACAACTGATTTACCTCCCATTCATGGTCATTCTCGCCTACCAGTTTTAATCCTCGTCCAAGCACTCGAGCATTCACCTCTCTCACCACTCAATCAACATACAAGTTAAACAACCACGGCGACATCACACATCCCTGTCTCAGCCCCACTCTCACCAGAAACCAATCACTCACTTCATTTCCTATCCTAAAACATGCTTACCTTCCTTTGTAGAAACTTTTCACGTCTTGCAACAACCGACCACTAACTCCATATAACCTCATCACATTCCACATTGCTTCCCTATCAACTCTATCATACACTTTCTCCAGATCCATTAACGCAACATACACCTCCTTACCTTTTGCTAAACTTTTCTCGCATATCTGCCTTACTGTAAAAATCTTATATATATATATATATATATATATACATATATATATATATATATATATATATATCCATCCATATACCAAGGCACTTCCCCTAATTATGGGGGGTAGCCGACATCAACAAATGAAACAAAGACAAAAATGGGACCTCTACTCTCTACGTTCCTCCAGCCTAACAAGGGACTCAACCGAGTTCAGATGGTACTGCTAGGGTGCCACAGCCCACCCTAAAACATTATCCACCACAGATGAAGCTTCATAATGCTGAATCCCCTACTGCTGCTACCTCCGCAGTCATCTATGGCATCGGAGGCAGCAGCAGGGCCTACCGGAACTGCGTCACAATCGCTCGCCATTCATTCCTATTTCTAGTACGCTCTCTTGCCTCTCTCACATCTATCCTCCTATCACCCAGAGCTTTTTTCAATCCATCCATCCACCCAAACCTTGGCCTTCCTCTTGTACTTGTGCATTCATCACCTTCTTTAACAGACAGCCATTTTTCATTCTCTCAACATGGCCAAACCACCTCAACACATTCATATCCAATCTGGCTGCTAACTCCTTTCTTACACCGATTCTCGCTGTCATCACTTCGTTGGTAACCCTATCTGCTCGACATACACCAGCCATACTCATTAGACACTTCATCTCAAACACTTTCAATTTCTGTCTCTCCGTCACTTTCATTCCCCACAACTCCGATCCATACATCACAGTTGGTACAATCACTTTCTCATATAGAACTCTCTTCACATTCATGCCCAACCTTCTATTTCTTACTACTCCATTAACTGCCCCCATCACTTTGCAACCTTCATTCACTCTCTGACGTACATCTGCTTCCACTCCACCATTTTCTGCAAAAACACACCCCAAGTACTTAAACTGATCCACCTCCTCAAATAACTCTCCATTCAACATGACATTCAACCTTGCACCACCTTCCCTTCTCGTTGATCTCATAACCTTACTCTTACCAACATTAACTCTCAACTTCCTTTTCTCACACACCCTTCCAAATTCTGTCACTAGTCGGTTAAGCTTCTCTTCTGTGTCTGCTACCAGTACAGTATCATCCGCAAACAACAACTGATTTACCTCCCATTCATGGTCATTCTCGCCTACCAGTTTTAATCCTCGTCCAAGCACTCAAGCATTCACCTATGTCACCACTCCATCAACATACAAGTTAAACAACCACGGCGACATCATACATCCCTGTCTCTGCCCCACTCTCACCGGAAACCAATCACTCCCTTCATTTCCTATTCTAACACATGCTTTACTACCTTTGTAGAAACTTTTCACTGCTTGCAACAACCTTCCACCAACTCCATATAATCTCATCACATTCCACATTGCATCCCTATCAACTCTATCATACACTTTCTCCAGATCCAAAAACGCAACATACACATCCTTACCTTTTGCTAAACATTTCCCACATATCTGTCTTACTGTAAAATTCAGATATATATATATATATATATATATATGTTAGTAATGGCGGTCATTACGCCACCTTTTTCAAATAACTAAGGACCTGCCAGCGAGCACGAGTTGAAATGCCACGAGCTTTGGGACCCTACCCAGAGTCTCACCCCCCCCCAACCATCCTATACCAGTCTACTCCCCCTGAGATCTCAATTTCAGCGACCTTCTACGAGTCACGTGACAACATCGAGGTCCCAGGAGAAGGAGGGAAGCGAGATGTGAAGGATGTGGGGACACGTGATCAAGCCTGACCAATAGGACAGCAGTCAGGCCAATCCCCCCTACCACCCCCTCCCCAATTTGGGGGTCAAGTGGGGTTGATCTACCCAGGGAAAACTGGAGATCTTTTTCTTATCTCAACCTCCATGAGGATAACATCTCCTCTTCTTCACTCAACCTCCTTGAGGGAAACATCATCTCTCTTCACCCTCAAGACATCAGGGAGGCAGGACCTCTGTCTACATCTTTCCATAAGGGAAAGAAACCAGAGTCATTTTTACTAAAGGTAAGGTGTCTGATTTTGAGATTCTCAATATTCCTACCCAACCTCCCATCCCTTCCTTATCACACCCCATTTTTCCTTATCCTCTAAAGAAAATCCTACCCACTGAACCTTTTATCCTATCCCCTATACCCAGACCACGTGTGCCGTTTAGTCCTAGTTTTAATTAATTCACCCTGTGACAGTGTTGATTCCCATGTGTAACGTTTAAATCCCCAAGCTTGGCATTTTCATTTAATTTGCTTAAAAGTTTTAACCACACGACTTCATCGTGTTCCCAGCCGGTAGAAGTAGGTGTGCTGATAATAATTAAATTTATTTCCCCCTTCCAGGGAACGTGATTGCTGTGCCGGAGTTTCATCCACGGTCCCCCAAAACTCCATCCGAAGCTCCTCGTGGCATAAATTATAATATAAATAATTAGCTGTTGTGCTCCCCTTTTCTTTTATTAATTTTTATTTAAATGTTATTGTAAATACAAATATTTGTCAGTATTCCTTGTATCATTGCTGACTGGCGACCTACCATTGTTATTTGTTTTGTTATGGCCCTTAAGTCCCTTAAGCAAGGCCGGACTCGAACCAGTGGCCTGTAACATATTGGCGACCAAATGCCAGGATTCGCTAAGACAGTAATTTCAAATTAATTTTATCAAAGTCAAATTCCCCCAATTTTTCTGTCTTTAGCGACTTGACGAACCTCAATTTTATTGCAACTAAATTAATATCACTGGAGTTGGAACCGTGGAAGAAAACAGCAAAAGCATTCTATTCTCATTGTTAAAGTTTTGTGTTTATTAGTGCGTGTGTTCGCAAAGCGAACCCTTTTGTTTTGAAAACCACGTGGAAGATTTTAGTCCTATTGTTTAGCGGGATAGCCAACCGCGTGGAAAGAATTTGTGTGTGTTTTTTTTTCTGAGTGTTTATTATCAAAGTGGTTAAAATTTTCATTTAGTAAATATATTGTGCATTAAGTGAATGTGCTATTTTGTGTTTTTTTTTTTTTTTAAAGTGAAGTGAAACTTACGAAATTTTATGACAAAAGCGTGGCAGGCTGAGCACGTGTTCATTTCAAAACATGGCCAACCTGATATAACTCAGCCCATCGCCGTGTTTCCGGACGAAGCCAAGGTTTAATATTGTCTGCAATTATTATCTTTGTCAATTGTTTACCAATTCTATGCAGACCCGAGATTTTAGTCGAATTATTGTACATTGGTAAGTGATTCACGCACATCAATCATTTAATCTTGTGCATGGAATATTTTATCATTTATCTTTAGTGCTAGGATACCGGCTAATCTCATATCGGAACTTTTGGCTTACGATTCACGTAAACGTTTTACGGCAGTGAGGCATAATTCTGTAGAGAACGGTAAGACCACGTGTGGTTCCTTATTTCGATTTTTTTTTCTTTTGATAGTAAGGGTTCTTAATTTCATTTTATTACTTTCGTGGGATATTATTTTCATGTACATTATTGATAGGGATAAATTTTTCATTCATATATATTGTGCAGTGAGTGATTGTTTAATTTCGTGTTAAAACTAAGTGAATTGAAATTTACGAAATTTTAGGAAGAAACCGTGGTAGACTAAAACACGTGTTAATTTCCTGTGTTGGTAACCGTAAGCACACGTGGCATTCCTTATTTCAATTTTTCCTTTTCACAGAAAGGGTATGCAATTTCATTTTGTTACTTTCGTGGGGTATTATTTTTATGTACATTTTTGAAAAGGATAATTTTCGTATGATTGTGTAACATTGTTAACCTAAAGATAAAGGATTTATGATATCACATTCAATTTAATTTTTTCAGTCAGGGTATAGGATCATTTAGATAAAATATTTTGAGATTCCATTTTTTTCCTTAAGACTAGCATAGGAGGGTCACACATCGTGGAGATTCCATTTTTTTCCTTAAGACTAGCATAGGAGGGTCATACATCATGGAGATTCCATTTTTTTCCTTAAGACTAGCATAGGAGGGTCACACATCGTGGAGATTCCATTTTTTTCCTTAAGACTAGCATAGGAGGGTCACACATCGTGGAGATTCCATTTTTTTTCCTTATGACTGGCATAGGAGGGTCACACATCGTGGAGATTCCATTTTTTTCCTTAAGACTAGCATGGGAGGGTCACACATCGTGGAGATACCATTTTTTTTCCTTAAGACTAGCATTGGAGGGTCACACATCGTGGAGATTCCATTTTTTTTCCTTAAGACTAGCATATGAGGGTCACACATCGTGGAGATTCCATTTTTTTCCTTAAGTCTAGCATAGGAGGGTCACACATCGTGGAGATTCCATTTTTTTCCTTAAGACTAGCATAGGAGGGTCACACATCGTGGAGATTCCATTTTTTTCCTTAAGTCTAGCATAGGAGGGTCACACCTCGTGGAGATTCCATTTTTTTCCTTAAGTCTAGCATAGGAGGGTCACACATCGTGGAGATTCCATTTTTTTTCTTAAGTCTAGCATAGGAGGGTCACACATCGTGGTGATTCCATTTTATTCCTTATGGCTGGCACAGGAGGGTCACACATCGTGGAGATTCCATTTTTTCCCTTAAGACTAGCATAAGAGGGTCACACATCGTGGAGATTCCATTTTTTTCCCTAAGACTAGCACAGAGGGTCATTCATTGTTGTGATTCCATTTATTTATGACTAGCGTAGAGGGTCATCCATTGTTGTGATTCCATTTTTATATGACTAGCATAGAGATTCACCCATTGTTGTGATTCCAATTTTTTAAGGACTAGCATAGAGATTCACCCATTGTTGTGATTCCGTTTTTTTATGACTAGCATAGAGATTCACCCATTGTTGTGATTCCATTTTTTTCAAAAGACTAGCATAGAGGTTCACCCATTGTTGTGATTAAATTTTTTTTTGTACTAGCATAGAGATTCACCTATTGTGGTGATTCCATTTCTTTTATGACTGGTATAAAGGTTCACCCATAGTTGTGATTCCATTTTATTTCGTCCAGCATAGAGTCACCCATAGTTGTGATCTCATTTTTTCCCTGACTACCCCAGAGGTTCACCTACTGTATAGTTGTGATTCCGTTTTTCATTTTGTAGTACAGTTGTCATATATATCGTTACTTGTTTGGACGAATTACAACCGGACAACCTAAGCTCACACATTGTTGTGGCCCTAGTTTTCAAGTTAGGCTCCTGTTCAATTACTTGCAAGGCTTGCTATTTGGTGATAATTCTTTCTCAAGAGGCATTTTTCACAGCCATTGTGCATTTTGCCCAGCTCCATCTTCATCCTTCCTTCCATGAGACTCTTGCATAAGGCTAGAGCGTCTTTCCCCTCCGTGTAATTTCTGGCACGGTCAACAACGTACCTTGTGTTGTTGAGTTTTTCCTGTCGCTGTCTCCACAAAAACTTAGCAAAATGACTGCTGCTGAAATCAGTGCATTTGTGGACTTGGCAGAAAGACAAGGCTATGAGGGAGAAGCATTGCGAAGGTATGTGCGGGAGCTCATGAATGAAGACAAAGCCCGGAGAAGAACGGAGCAAGAAAGGATGCGCTATGAAAGAGAGAGAGCGCATGAATTAAGAATGCAGGAGATAGACGCCCAATTGGCACAACTCAATCACTTGCCACCTCAACCCAATGTTGCCAAAGTCCAGCAGGACAATCGCAGGAAGACCCACTTCATTGAAGGGTTCACCAAGGAACTCCCTACAGTGGAACTGAAGGTGACCACGTCCCAGCTCAGCAAGAAGTGCGGACTGGGGGAAGGGAGTGATCTTGCAAATTGAGGGCTACAACTCATGCTTGGGTCAAAAGCCCGTGAAGGGTGTACAGCGAGTGCCCCTCAGGTGCATGAAGGCTGCCAAGCCGGAGCCTAAAACTGTTAGGATGCAACCTGCATGGGAAGACGACTGGCTCGGTGACATTGACCTTGGTGAGGTAGCTTGGCTAAGTGAGGAGGCCCAAGAGTCTTCCTCCTCCAGCAGTGAGTCTGAGCTTCGTACGTCAGAAGTTAATTCTGGTGAAGGTGTGCCACTTTCCACCACAGGGGATAGGGCTACTCCAAGCGTCATGCCAGAGACCTCAGAGGAGAGCCAGGGGTCTCCCTTTTCCCACCGTGAGTCTGAGCCGAGTACCCGCAAATTCAATCCGGGTGAACCTGTGCCACTGAACACCACTGGAAATAGGGCTAGCTCAATCACCGGGCCAGAAGTCTCAGAGCAGGCAAGAGGCGAACCACCCATCAGCGCCGAGACCCCAAGGAGCCAGACAAAGCTCGTCAGGTTCCCACTGCTGGATGAGACATTGGTAAACAACAGGGCACCCGCCAACTCGAACGAGGTGGAAATAAATAACCCCTCTAAGGCTGAGTTCCTGCTAAGGGATGAGGTGCCCCTTAAGATCACCCGAGGTTCTCACGATCCTGTTAAGGTCTCGTGCCGGCAAGTAGTTGTCCCCTGTAATCTCCACTTGTCGATGCTAGGCGTGGCCCATGAGAGACTGGGAGGACACTTTGGGGTAACAGGTCCTACCCAGATGATCCAGCATCAATTGTGGCTGGGCTTGCACGAGATTGTTAAGGCTTACCTAGCATCCTGCCATCCTTGCCCAGTCTCCGGTAACTATAAGCAAATAATGCTGAGGGCCTCGCTCCAACTCATCCCATCCATTAGTGTCACAGAACGGACACAATTCTTTTATTGGTATGGCTTCCTAGCCACTTTTCAGAAGGACGAAGGTTCCCACTTCATGGCAGAGGAGTCACGACCTCTGACCATACTCATAATTCATTTTTGGCTTCACCAGGTGCAAGCAGGAATTCCAAACTGTGGGGTTTACTTGAATTTCTTCCAGACATGGGAAAAACTCCAAACTCAAGAGAAAGAACTCTCAGGCATGGGCTCATCTCTTGAGAACCTTGCTTCCTATCGCGCTGACCATGTGTATCCACAGACATTCTTAACGGACCATAACCATCTAACCTACTTGACTGAGCTATGTAATGGGAAAAAAGGGCTCATGGGGTGTGGCATAGACCTCCAGAACTACAACTGGAAGGTCAAGCGCCTAAAGAACTCGTATGAGAGAGATGTGTTCTCGCGGCATTAGTGCCCAATGCACAGTGCCATGTCCATAGCGTAACCATAGTCAGTAGGTAAATTTAGTTTGTATGAAAAAATATTTATTGGCCTTGGTGTCTCCCCAGGTAGATAAACTTGAGGAGCCATCTTGGCATCATTATTTGCATTTAATTTATTTTCATGTATTTATTTTATCTTTTTTTTTTGCATATATGCAAATTTTCTTTAATTTTATGCCTACCACTGCACTAGGTCACTTAACTTTAACCATCTTTTACATTTTAATTTTCAATTTTGCATTTTTTAATTTTTTCAGTTGCTGCCTCACAGCCAGCATACTTATTTCTATGTGGCACTTAAAGTTAATTTACAGTCAAAATAACGTAAAAGGATGACCCTAGTTGCAGCTTAGATATTTATCCATTATCGTGGTGAGACTCACTGAGGGAGGAATCATTAAGACTAGTGGCTTCAGACCTTGCTTGCAGAGTTCTTGTCCTGTTTTAGGACAAAATCTCTGCTAAAATGGGGGGCTGTTAGTAATGGCGGTCATTACGCCACCTTTTTCAAATAACTAAAGACCCCGCCAGCAAGCACGAGTTGAAATGCCACGAGTTTTGGGACCCTACCCAGAGTCTCACCCCCCCCCCCAACCATCCTATACCAGTCTACTCCCCCTGAGATCTCAATTTCAGCGACCTTCTACGAGTCACGTGACAACATCGAGGTCCCAGGAGAAGGAGGGAAGCGAGCTGTGAAGGATATGGGGACACGTGATCAAGCCTGACCAATAGGACAGCGGTCAGGCCAATCCCCCTACCCCCCCCCAATTGGGGGTCAAGTGGGGTTGATCTACCCAGGGAAAACTGGAGATCTTTTTCTTATCTCAACCTCCATGAGGATAACATCTCCTCTTCTTCACTCAACCTCCTTGAGGGAAACATCATCTCTCTTCACCCTCAAGACATCAGGGAGGCAGGACCTCTGTCTACATCTTTCCATAAGGGAAAGAAACCAGAGTCATTTTTACTAAAGGTAAGGTGTCTGATTTTGAGATTCTCAATATCCTTACCCAACCTCCCATCCCTTCCTTATCACACCCCATTTTTCCTTATCCTCTAAAGAAAATCCTACCCACTGAACCTTTTATCCTATCCCCTATACCCAGACCACGTGTGCCGTTTAGTCCTAGTTTTAATTAATTCACCCTGTGACAGTGTTGATTCCCATGTGTAACGTTTAAATCCCCAAGCTTGGCATTTTCATTTAATTTGCTTAAAAGTTTTAACCACACGACTTCATCGTGTTCCCAGCCGGTAGAAGTAAGTGTGCTGATAATAATTCAATTTATTTCCCCCTTCCAGGGAACGTGATTGCTGTGCCGGAGTTTCATCCACGGTCCCCCAAAACTCCATCCGAAGCTCCTCGTGGCATAAATTATAATATAAATAATTAGCTGTTGTTCTCCCTTTTTCTTTTATTAATTTTTATTTAAATTTTATTGTAAATACAAATATTTGTCAGTATTCCTTGTATCATTGCTGAATGGCGACCTACCATTGTTATTTGTTTTGTTATGGCCCTTAAGTCCCTTAAGCAAGGCCGGACTCGAACCAGTGGCCAGTAACATATTGGCGACCAAATGCTTGGATTCGCTAAGACAGTAATTTCAAATTAATTTTATCAAAGTCAAATTCCCCCCTTTTTTCTGTCTGTAGCGACTTGACGAACCTCAATTTCATTGCATGTAAAATAATATCACTGGAGTTGGAACCGTGGAAGAAAACAGCAAAAGCATTCTATTCTCATTGTTAAAGTTTTGTGTTTATTAGTGCGTGTGTTCGCAACGCGAACCCTTTTGTTTTGAAAACCACGTGGAAGATTTTAGTCCTATTGTTTAGCGGGATAGCCAACCGCGTGGAAAGAATTTGTGTGGGTTTTTTTTTCTGAGTGTTTATTATCAAAGTGGTTGAAATTTTCCTTTACTAAATATATTGTGCATTAAGTGAATGTGCTATTTTGTGTGTGTTTTTTTTTTTTTTTAAAGTGAAGTGAAACTTACGAAAGTTTAGGACAAAAGCGTGGCAGGCTGAGCACGTGTTCATTTCAAAACATGGCCAACCTGATATAACTCAGCCCATCGCCGTGTTTCCGGACGAAGCCAAGGTTTAATATTGTCTGCAATTATTATCTTTGTCAATTGTTTACCAATTCTATGTAGACCCGAGATTTTAGTCGAATTATTGTACATTGATAAGTGATTCACGCACATCAATCATTTAATCTTGTGCATGGAATATTTTATCATTTATCTTTAGTGCTAGGATACCGGCTAGTCTCATATCGGAACTTTTGGCTTACGATTCACGTAAACGTTTTACGGCAGTGAGGCATAATTCTGTAGAGAACGGTAAGACCACGTGTGGTTCCTTATTTCGATTTTTTTTTCTTTTGATAGTAAGGGTTCTTAATTTCATTTTATTACTTTCGTGGGATATTATTTTCATGTACATTATTGATAGGGATAAATTTTTCATTCATATATATTGTGCAGTGAGTGATTGTTTAATTTCGTGTTAAAACTAAGTGAATTGAAATTTACGAAATTTTAGGAAGAAACCGTGGTAGACTAAAACACGTGTTAATTTCCTGTGTTGGTAACCGTAAGCACACGTGGCATTCCTTATTTCAATTTTTCCTTTTCACAGTAAGGGTATGCAATTTCATTTTGTTACTTTCGTGGGGTATTATTTTTATGTACATTTTTGAAAAGGATAATTTTCGTAAGATTGTGTAACATTGTTAACCTAAAGATAAAGGATTTATGATATCACATTCAATTTAATTTTTTCAGTCAGGGTATAGGATCATTTAGATAAAATATTTGTAGATTCCATTTTTTCCTTAAGACTAGCATAAGAGGGTCACACATCGTGGAGATTCCATTTTTTTCCCTAAGACTAGCACAGAGGGTCATTCATTGTTGTGATTCCATTTATTTATGACTAGCGTAGAGGGTCATCCATTGTTGTGATTCCATTTTTATATGACTAGCATAGAGATTCACCCATTGTTGTGATTCCAATTTTTTAAGGACTAGCATAGAGATTCACCCATTGTTGTGATTCCGTTTTTTTATGACTAGCATAGAGATTCACCCATTGTTGTGATTCCATTTTTTTCAAAAGACTAGCATAGAGGTTCACCCATTGTTGTGATTAAATTTTTTTTTGTACTAGCATAGAGATTCACCTATTGTGGTGATTCCATTTCTTTTATGACTGGTATAAAGGTTCACCCATAGTTGTGATTCCATTTTATTTCGTCCAGCATAGAGTCACCCATAGTTGTGATCTCATTTTTTCCCTGACTACCCCAGAGGTTCACCTACTGTATAGTTGTGATTCCGTTTTTCATTTTGTAGTACAGTTGTCATATATATCGTTACTTGTTTGGACGAATTACAACCGGACAACCTAAGCTCACACATTGTTGTGGCCCTAGTTTTCAAGTTAGGCTCCTGTTCAATTACTTGCAAGGCTTGCTATTTGGTGATAATTCTTTCTCAAGAGGCATTTTTCACAGCCATTGTGCATTTTGCCCAGCTCCATCTTCATCCTTCCTTCCATGAGACTCTTGCATAAGGCTAGAGCGTCTTTCCCCTCCGTGTAATTTCTGGCACGGTCAACAACGTACCTTGTGTTGTTGAGTTTTTCCTGTCGCTGTCTCCACAAAAACTTAGCAAAATGACTGCTGCTGAAATCAGTGCATTTGTGGACTTGGCAGAAAGACAAGGCTATGAGGGAGAAGCATTGCGAAGGTATGTGCGGGAGCTCATGAATGAAGACAAAGCCCGGAGAAGAACGGAGCAAGAAAGGATGCGCTATGAAAGAGAGAGAGCGCATGAATTAAGAATGCAGGAGATAGACGCCCAATTGGCACAACTCAATCACTTGCCACCTCAACCCAATGTTGCCAAAGTCCAGCAGGACAATCGCAGGAAGACCCACTTCATTGAAGGGTTCACCAAGGAACTCCCTACAGTGGAACTGAAGGTGACCACGTCCCAGCTCAGCAAGAAGTGCGGACTGGGGGAAGGGAGTGATCTTGCAAATTGAGGGCTACAACTCATGCTTGGGTCAAAAGCCCGTGAAGGGTGTACAGCGAGTGCCCCTCAGGTGCATGAAGGCTGCCAAGCCGGAGCCTAAAACTGTTAGGATGCAACCTGCATGGGAAGACGACTGGCTCGGTGACATTGACCTTGGTGAGGTAGCTTGGCTAAGTGAGGAGGCCCAAGAGTCTTCCTCCTCCAGCAGTGAGTCTGAGCTTCGTACGTCAGAAGTTAATTCTGGTGAAGGTGTGCCACTTTCCACCACAGGGGATAGGGCTACTCCAAGCGTCATGCCAGAGACCTCAGAGGAGAGCCAGGGGTCTCCCTTTTCCCACCGTGAGTCTGAGCCGAGTACCCGCAAATTCAATCCGGGTGAACCTGTGCCACTGAACACCACTGGAAATAGGGCTAGCTCAATCACCGGGCCAGAAGTCTCAGAGCAGGCAAGAGGCGAACCACCCATCAGCGCCGAGACCCCAAGGAGCCAGACAAAGCTCGTCAGGTTCCCACTGCTGGATGAGACATTGGTAAACAACAGGGCACCCGCCAACTCGAACGAGGTGGAAATAAATAGCCCCTCTAAGGCTGAGTTCCTGCTAAGGGATGAGGTGCCCCTTAAGATCACCCGAGGTTCTCACGATCCTGTTAAGGTCTCGTGCCGGCAAGTAGTTGTCCCCTGTAATCTCCACTTGTCGATGCTAGGCGTGGCCCATGAGAGACTGGGAGGACACTTTGGGGTAACAGGTCCTACCCAGATGATCCAGCATCAATTGTGGCTGGGCTTGCACGAGATTGTTAAGGCTTACCTAGCATCCTGCCATCCTTGCCCAGTCTCCGGTAACTATAAGCAAATAATGCTGAGGGCCTCGCTCCAACTCATCCCATCCATTAGTGTCACAGAACGGACACAATTCTTTTATTGGTATGGCTTCCTAGCCACTTTTCAGAAGGACGAAGGTTCCCACTTCATGGCAGAGGAGTCACGACCTCTGACCATACTCATAATTCATTTTTGGCTTCACCAGGTGCAAGCAGGAATTCCAAACTGTGGGGTTTACTTGAATTTCTTCCAGACATGGGAAAAACTCCAAACTCAAGAGAAAGAACTCTCAGGCATGGGCTCATCTCTTGAGAACCTTGCTTCCTATCGCGCTGACCATGTGTATCCACAGACATTCTTAACGGACCATAACCATCTAACCTACTTGACTGAGCTATGTAATGGGAATAAAGGGCTCATGAGGTGTGGCATAGACCTCCAGAACTACAACTGGAAGGTCAAGCGCCTAAAGAACTCGTATGAGAGAGATGTGTTCTCCCGGCATTAGTGCCCAATGCACAGTGCCATGTCCATAGCGTAACCATAGTCAGTAGGTAAATTTAGTTTGTATGAAAAAATATTTATTGGCCTTGGTGTCTCCCCAGGTAGATAAACTTGAGGAGCCATCTTGGCATCATTATTTGCATTTAATTTATTTTCATGTATTTATTTTATCTTTTTTTTTGCATATATGCAAATTTTCTTTAATTTTATGCCTATCACTGCACTAGGTCACTTAACTTTAACCATCTTTTACATTTTAATTTTCAATTTTGCATTTTTTAATTTTTTCAGTTGCTGCCTCACAGCCAGCATACTTATTTCTATGTGGCACTTAAAGTTAATTTACAGTCAAAATAACGTAAAAGGATGACCCTAGTTGCAGCTTAGATATTTATCCATTATCGTGGTGAGACTCACTGAGGGAGGAATCATTAAGACTAGTGGCTTCAGACCTTGCTTGCAGAGTTCTTGTCCTGTTTTAGGACAAAATCTCTGCTAAAATGGGGGGCTGTTAGTAATGGGGGTCATTACGCCACCTTTTTCAAATAACTAAAGACCCCGCCAGCAAGCACGAGTTGAAATGCCACGAGTTTTGGGACCCTACCCATAGTCTCACCCCCCCCCAACCATCCTATACCAGTCTACTCCCCCTGAGATCTCAATTTCAGCGACCTTCTACGAGTCACGTGACAACATCGAGGTCCCAGGAGAAGGAGGGAAGCGAGCTGTGAAGGATGTGGGGACACGTGATCAAGCCTGACCAATAGGACAGCGGTCAGGCCAATCCCCCTACCCCCCCCCAATTGGGGGTCAAGTGGGGTTGATCTACCCAGGGAAAACTGGAGATCTTTTTCTTATCTCAACCTCCATGAGGATAACATCTCTTCTTCACTCAACCTCCTTGAGGGAAACATCATCTCTCTTCACCCTCAAGACATCAGGGAGGCAGGACCTCTGTCTACATCTTTCCATAAGGGAAAGAAACCAGAGTCATTTTTACTAAAGGTAAGGTGTCTGATTTTGAGATTCTCAATATCCTTACCCAACCTCCCATCCCTTCCTTATCACACCCCATTTTTCCTTATCCTCTAAAGAAAATCCTACCCACTGAACCTTTTATCCTATCCCCTATACCCAGACCACGTGTGCCGTTTAGTCCTAGTTTTAATTAATTCACCCTGTGACAGTGTTGATTCCCATGTGTAACGTTTAAATCCCCAAGCTTGGCATTTTCATTTAATTTGCTTAAAAGTTTTAACCACACGACTTCATCGTGTTCCCAGCCGGTAGAAGTAAGTGTGCTGATAATAATTCAATTTATTTCCCCCTTCCAGGGAACGTGATTGCTGTGCCGGAGTTTCATCCACGGTCCCCCAAAACTCCATCCGAAGCTCCTCGTGGCATAAATTATAATATAAATAATTAGCTGTTGTTCTCCCTTTTTCTTTTATTAATTTTTATTTAAATTTTATTGTAAATACAAATATTTGTCAGTATTCCTTGTATCATTGCTGACTGGCGACCTACCATTGTTATTTGTTTTGTTATGGCCCTTAAGTCCCTTAAGCAAGGCCGGACTCGAACCAGTGGCCCGTAACATATTGGCGACCAAATGCCAGGATTCGCTAAGACAGTAATTTCAAATTAATTTTATCAAAGTCAAATTCCCCCCTTTTTTCTGTCTGTAGCGACTTGACGAACCTCAATTTCATTGCAAGTAAAATAATATCACTGGAGTTGGAACCGTGGAAGAAAACAGCAAAAGCATTCTATTCTCATTGTTAAAGTTTTGTGTTTAATAGTGCGTGTGTTCGCAACGCGAACCCTTTTGTTTTGAAAACCACGTGGAAGATTTTAGTCCTATTGTTTAGCGGGATAGCCAACCGCGTGGAAAGAATTTGTGTGTGTTTTTTTTTCTGAGTGTTTATTATCAAAGTGGTTGAAATTTTCCTTTACTAAATATATTGTGCATTAAGTGAATGTGCTATTTTGTGTGTGTTTTTTTTTTTTTTTTTAAAGTGAAGTGAAACTTACGAAAGTTTAGGACAAAAGCGTGGCAGGCTGAGCACGTGTTCATTTCAAAACATGGCCAACCTGATATAACTCAGCCCATCGCCGTGTTTCCGGACGAAGCCAAGGTTTAATATTGTCTGCAATTATTATCTTTGTCAATTGTTTACCAATTCTATGCAGACCCGAGATTTTAGTCGAATTATTGTACATTGATAAGTGATTCACGCACATCAATCATTTAATCTTGTGCATGGAATATTTTATCATTTATCTTTAGTGCTAGGATACCGGCTAGTCTCATATCGGAACTTTTGGCTTACGATTCACGTAAACGTTTTACGGCAGTGAGGCATAATTCTGTAGAGAACGGTAAGACCACGTGTGGTTCCTTATTTCGATTTTTTTTTCTTTTGATAGTAAGGGTTCTTAATTTCATTTTATTACTTTCGTGGGATATTATTTTCATGTACATTATTGATAGGGATAAATTTTTCATTCATATATATTGTGCAGTGAGTGATTGTTTAATTTCGTGTTAAAACTAAGTGAATTGAAATTTACGAAATTTTAGGAAGAAACCGTGGTAGACTAAAACACGTGTTAATTTCCTGTGTTGGTAACCGTAAGCACACGTGGCATTCCTTATTTCAATTTTTCCTTTTCACAGTAAGGGTATGCAATTTCATTTTGTTACTTTCGTGGGGTATTATTTTTATGTACATTTTTGAAAAGGATAATTTTCGTAAGATTGTGTAACATTGTTAACCTAAAGATAAAGGATTTATGATATCACATTCAATTTAATTTTTTCAGTCAGGGTATAGGATCATTTAGATAAAATATTTGGAGATTCCATTTTTTTCCTTAAGACTAGCATAGGAGGGTCACACATCGTGGAGATTCCATTTTTTTCCTTAAGACTAGCATAGGAGGGTCACACATCGTGGAGATTCTATTTTTTTCCTTAAGACTAGCATAGGAGGGTCACACATCGTGGAGATTCCATTTTTTTCCTTAAGACTAGCATAGGAGGGTCACACATCGTGGAGATTCCATTTTTTTCCTTATGACTAGCATAGGAGGGTCCCACATCGTGGAGATTCCATTTTTTTTCCTTAAGACTAGCATGGGAGGGTCACACATCGTGGAGATAACATTTTTTTTCCTTAAGACTAGCATAGGAGGGTCACACATCGTGGAGATTCCATTTTTTTTCCTTAAGACTAGCATATGAGGGTCACACATCGTGGAGATTCCATTTTTTTCCTTAAGAGTAGCATAGGAGGGTCACACATCGTGGAGATTCCATTTTTTTCCTTAAGACTAGCATAGGAGGGTCACACATCGTGGAGATTCCATTTTTTTCCTTAAGTCTAGCATAGGAGGGTCACACCTCGTGGAGATTCCATTTTTTTCCTTAAGTCTAGCATAGGAGGGTCACACATCGTGGAGATTCCATTTTTTTTTTCTTAAGTCTAGCATAGGAGGGTCACACATCGTGGAGATTCCATTGTTTTCCTTATGGCTGGCACAGGAGGGTCACACATCGTGGAGATTCCATTTTTTCCCTTAAGACTAGCATAGGAGGGTCACACATCGTGGAGATTCCATTTTTTTTCCTTAAGACTAGCACAGAGGGTCATTCATTGTTGCGATTCCATTTATTTATGACTAGCGTAGAGGGTCATTCATTGTTGTGATTCCATTTTTATATGACTAGCATAGAGATTCACCCATTGTTGTGATTACAATTTTTTAAGGACTAGCATAGAGATTCACCCATTGTTGTGATTCCGTTTTTTATGACTAGCATAGAGATTCACCCATTGTTGTGATTCCATTTTTTTCAAAAGACTAGCATAGAGGTTCACCCATTGTTGTGATTAAATTTTTTTTTGTACTAGCATAGAGATTCACCCATTGTGGTGATTCCATTTCTTTTATGACTGGTATAAAGGTTCACCCATAGTTGTGATTCCATTTCATTTCGTCCAGCATAGAGTCACCCATAGTTGTGATCTCATTTTTTCCTTGACTACCCCAGAGGTTCACCTACTGTATAGTTGTGATTCCGTTTTTCATTGTGTAGTACAGTTGTCATATATATCGTTACTTGTTTGGACGAATTACAACCGGACAGCATAAGCTCACCCATTGTTTTGGCCCTAGTTTTCAAGTTAGGCTCCTGTTCAATTACTTGCAAGGCTTGCTATTTGGTGATAATTCTTTCTCAAGAGGCATTTTTCACAGCCATTGTGCATTTTGCCCAGCTCCATCTTCATCCTTCCTTCCATGAGACTCTTGCATAAGGCTAGAGCGTCTTTCCCCTCCGTGTAATTTCTGGCACGGTCAACATCGTACCTTGTGTTGTTGAGTTTTTCCTGTCGCTGTCTCCACAAAAACTTAGCAAAATGACTGCTGCTGAAATCAGTGCATTTGTGGACTTGGCAGAAAGACAAGGCTATGAGGGAGAAGCATTGCGAAGGTATGTGCGGGAGCTCATGAATGAAGACAAAGCCCGGAGAAGAACAGAGCAAGAAAGGATGCGCTATGAAAGAGAGAGAGCGCATGAATTAAGAATGCAGGAGATAGACGCCCGATTGGCACAACTCAATCACTTGCCACCTCAACCCAATGTTGCCAAAGTCCAGCAGGACAATCGCAGGAGGACCCACTTCATTGAAGGGTTCACCAAGGAACTCCCTACAGTGGAACTGAAGGTGACCACGTCCCAGCTCAGCAAGAAGTGCGGACTGGGGGAAGGGAGTGATCTTGCAAATTGAGGGCTACAACTCATGCTTGGGTCAAAAGCCCGTGAAGGGTGTACAGCGAGTGCCCCTCAGGTGCATGAAGGCTGCCAAGCCGGAGCCTAAAACTGTTAGGATGCAACCTGCATGGGAAGACGACTGGCTCGGTGACATTGACCTTGGTGAGGTAGCTTGGCTAAGTGAGGAAGCCCAAGAGTCTTCCTCCTCCAGCAGTGAGTCTGAGCTTCGTACGTCAGAAGTTAATTCTGGTGAAGGTGTGCCACTTTCCACCACAGGGGATAGGGCTACTCCAAGCGTCATGCCAGAGACCTCAGAGGAGAGCCAGGGGTCTCCCTTTTCCCACCGTGAGTCTGAGCCGAGTACCCGCAAATTCAATCCGGGTGAACCTGTGCCACTGAACACCACTGGAAATAGGGCTAGCTCAATTTACCGGGCCAGAGGTCTCAGAGCAGGCAAGAGGCGAACCACCCATCAGCGCCGAGACCCCAAGGAGCCAGACAAAGCTCGTCAGGTTCCCACTGCTGGATGAGACATTGGTAAACAACAGGGCACCCGCCAACTCGAACGAGGTGGAAATAAATAGCCCCTCTAAGGCTGAGTTCCTGCTAAGGGATGAGGTGCCCCTTAAGATCACCCGAGGTTCTCACGATCCTGTTAAGGTCTCGTGCCGGCAAGTAGTTGTCCCCTGTAATCTCCACTTGTCGATGCTAGGCGTGGCCCATGAGAGACTGGGAGGACACTTTGGGGTAACAGGTCCTACCCAGATGATCCAGCATCAATTGTGGCTGGGCTTGCACGAGATTGTTAAGGCTTACCTAGCATCCTGCCATCCTTGCCCAGTCTCCGGTAACTATAAGCAAATAATGCTGAGGGCCTCGCTCCAACTCATCCCATCCATTAGTGTCACAGAACGGACACAATTCTTTTATTGGTATGGCTTCCTAGCCACTTTTCAGAAGGACGAAGGTTCCCACTTCATGGCAGAGGAGTCACGACCTCTGACCATACTCATAATTCATTTTTGGCTTCACCAGGTGCAAGCAGGAATTCCAAACTGTGGGGTTTACTTGAATTTCTTCCAGACATGGGAAAAACTCCAAACTCAAGAGAAAGAACTCTCAGGCATGGGCTCATCTCTTGAGAACCTTGCTTCCTATCGCGCTGACCATGTGTATCCACAGACATTCTTAACGGACCATAACCATCTAACCTACTTGACTGAGCTATGTAATGGGAATAAAGGGCTCATGAGGTGTGGCATAGACCTCCAGAACTACAACTGGAAGGTCAAGCGCCTAAAGAACTCGTATGAGAGAGATGTGTTCTCCCGGTATTAGTGCCCAATGCACAGTGCCATGTCCATAGCGTAACCATAGTCAGTAGGTAAATTTAGTTTGTATGAAAAAATATTTATTGGCCTTGGTGTCTCCCCAGGTAGATAAACTTGAGGAGCCATCTTGGCATCATTATTTGCATTTAATTTATTTTCATGTATTTATTTTATCTTTTTTTTTGCATATATGCAAATTTTCTTTAATTTTATGCCTATCACTGCACTAGGTCACTTAACTTTAACCATCTTTTACATTTTAATTTTCAATTTTGCATTTTTTAATTTTTTCAGTTGCTGCCTCACAGCCAGCATACTTATTTCTATGTGGCACTTAAAGTTAATTTACAGTCAAAATAACGTAAAAGGATGACCCTAGTTGCAGCTTAGATATTTATCCATTATCGTGGTGAGACTCACTGAGGGAGGAATCATTAAGACTAGTGGCTTCAGACCTTGCTTGCAGAGTTCTTGTCCTGTTTTAGGACAAAATCTCTGCTAAAATGGGGGGCTGTTAGTAATGGGGGTCATTACGCCACCTTTTTCAAATAACTAAAGACCCCGCCAGCAAGCACGAGTTGAAATGCCACGAGTTTTGGGACCCTACCCATAGTCTCACCCCCCCCCAACCATCCTATACCAGTCTACTCCCCCTGAGATCTCAATTTCAGCGACCTTCTACGAGTCACGTGACAACATCGAGGTCCCAGGAGAAGGAGGGAAGCGAGCTGTGAAGGATGTGGGGACACGTGATCAAGCCTGACCAATAGGACAGCGGTCAGGCCAATCCCCCTACCCCCCCCCCCAATTGGGGGTCAAGTGGGGTTGATCTACCCAGGGAAAACTGGAGATCTTTTTCTTATCTCAACCTCCATGAGGATAACATCTCTTCTTCACTCAACCTCCTTGAGGGAAACATCATCTCTCTTCACCCTCAAGACATCAGGGAGGCAGGACCTCTGTCTACATCTTTCCATAAGGGAAAGAAACCAGAGTCATTTTTACTAAAGGTAAGGTGTCTGATTTTGAGATTCTCAATATCCTTACCCAACCTCCCATCCCTTCCTTATCACACCCCATTTTTCCTTATCCTCTAAAGAAAATCCTACCCACTGAACCTTTTATCCTATCCCCTATACCCAGACCACGTGTGCCGTTTAGTCCTAGTTTTAATTAATTCACCCTGTGACAGTGTTGATTCCCATGTGTAACGTTTAAATCCCCAAGCTTGGCATTTTCATTTAATTTGCTTAAAAGTTTTAACCACACGACTTCATCGTGTTCCCAGCCGGTAGAAGTAAGTGTGCTGATAATAATTCAATTTATTTCCCCCTTCCAGGGAACGTGATTGCTGTGCCGGAGTTTCATCCACGGTCCCCCAAAACTCCATCCGAAGCTCCTCGTGGCATAAATTATAATATAAATAATTAGCTGTTGTTCTCCCTTTTTCTTTTATTAATTTTTATTTAAATTTTATTGTAAATACAAATATTTGTCAGTATTCCTTGTATCATTGCTGACTGGCGACCTACCATTGTTATTTGTTTTGTTATGGCCCTTAAGTCCCTTAAGCAAGGCCGGACTCGAACCAGTGGCCCGTAACATATTGGCGACCAAATGCCAGGATTCGCTAAGACAGTAATTTCAAATTAATTTTATCAAAGTCAAATTCCCCCCTTTTTTCTGTCTGTAGCGACTTGACGAACCTCAATTTCATTGTAAGTAAAATAATATCACTGGAGTTGGAACCGTGGAAGAAAACAGCAAAAGCATTCTATTCTCATTGTTAAAGTTTTGTGTTTAATAGTGCGTGTGTTCGCAACGCGAACCCTTTTGTTTTGAAAACCACGTGGAAGATTTTAGTCCTATTGTTTAGCGGGATAGCCAACCGCGTGGAAAGAATTTGTGTGTGTTTTTTTTTCTGAGTGTTTATTATCAAAGTGGTTGAAATTTTCCTTTACTAAATATATTGTGCATTAAGTGAATGTGCTATTTTGTGTGTGTTTTTTTTTTTTTTTTTAAAGTGAAGTGAAACTTACGAAAGTTTAGGACAAAAGCGTGGCAGGCTGAGCACGTGTTCATTTCAAAACATGGCCAACCTGATATAACTCAGCCCATCGCCGTGTTTCCGGACGAAGCCAAGGTTTAATATTGTCTGCAATTATTATCTTTGTCAATTGTTTACCAATTCTATGCAGACCCGAGATTTTAGTCGAATTATTGTACATTGATAAGTGATTCACGCACATCAATCATTTAATCTTGTGCATGGAATATTTTATCATTTATCTTTAGTGCTAGGATACCGGCTAGTCTCATATCGGAACTTTTGGCTTACGATTCACGTAAACGTTTTACGGCAGTGAGGCATAATTCTGTAGAGAACGGTAAGACCACGTGTGGTTCCTTATTTCGATTTTTTTTTCTTTTGATAGTAAGGGTTCTTAATTTCATTTTATTACTTTCGTGGGATATTATTTTCATGTACATTATTGATAGGGATAAATTTTTCATTCATATATATTGTGCAGTGAGTGATTGTTTAATTTCGTGTTAAAACTAAGTGAATTGAAATTTACGAAATTTTAGGAAGAAACCGTGGTAGACTAAAACACGTGTTAATTTCCTGTGTTGGTAACCGTAAGCACACGTGGCATTCCTTATTTCAATTTTTCCTTTTCACAGTAAGGGTATGCAATTTCATTTTGTTACTTTCGTGGGGTATTATTTTTATGTACATTTTTGAAAAGGATAATTTTCGTAAGATTGTGTAACATTGTTAACCTAAAGATAAAGGATTTATGATATCACATTCAATTTAATTTTTTCAGTCAGGGTATAGGATCATTTAGATAAAATATTTGGAGATTCCATTTTTTTCCTTAAGACTAGCATAGGAGGGTCACACATCGTGGAGATTCCATTTTTTTCCTTAAGACTAGCATAGGAGGGTCACACATCGTGGAGATTCTATTTTTTTCCTTAAGACTAGCATAGGAGGGTCACACATCGTGGAGATTCTATTTTTTTCCTTAAGACTAGCATAGGAGGGTCACACATCGTGGAGATTCCATTTTTTTCCTTATGACTAGCATAGGAGGGTCCCACATCGTGGAGATTCCATTTTTTTTCCTTAAGACTAGCATGGGAGGGTCACACATCGTGGAGATAACATTTTTTTTCCTTAAGACTAGCATAGGAGGGTCACACATCGTGGAGATTCCATTTTTTTTCCTTAAGACTAGCATATGAGGGTCACACATCGTGGAGATTCCATTTTTTTCCTTAAGTCTAGCATAGGAGGGTCACACATCGTGGAGATTCCATTTTTTTCCTTAAGACTAGCATAGGAGGGTCACACATCGTGGAGATTCCATTTTTTTCCTTAAGTCTAGCATAGGAGGGTCACACCTCGTGGAGATTCCATTTTTTTCCTTAAGTCTAGCATAGGAGGGTCACACATCGTGGAGATTCCATTTTTTTTTTCTTAAGTCTAGCATAGGAGGGTCACACATCGTGGAGATTCCATTGTTTTCCTTATGGCTGGCACAGGAGGGTCACACATCGTGGAGATTCCATTTTTTCCCTTAAGACTAGCATAGGAGGGTCACACATCGTGGAGATTCCATTTTTTTTCCTTAAGACTAGCACAGAGGGTCATTCATTGTTGCGATTCCATTTATTTATGACTAGCGTAGAGGGTCATTCATTGTTGTGATTCCATTTTTATATGACTAGCATAGAGATTCACCCATTGTTGTGATTACAATTTTTTAAGGACTAGCATAGAGATTCACCCATTGTTGTGATTCCGTTTTTTTATGACTAGCATAGAGATTCACCCATTGTTGTGATTCCATTTTTTTCAAAAGACTAGCATAGAGGTTCACCCATTGTTGTGATTAAATTTTTTTTTGTACTAGCATAGAGATTCACCCATTGTGGTGATTCCATTTCTTTTATGACTGGTATAAAGGTTCACCCATAGTTGTGATTCCATTTCATTTCGTCCAGCATAGAGTCACCCATAGTTGTGATCTCATTTTTTCCTTGACTACCCCAGAGGTTCACCTACTGTATAGTTGTGATTCCGTTTTTCATTGTGTAGTACAGTTGTCATATATATCGTTACTTGTTTGGACGAATTACAACCGGACAGCATAAGCTCACCCATTGTTTTGGCCCTAGTTTTCAAGTTAGGCTCCTGTTCAATTACTTGCAAGGCTTGCTATTTGGTGATAATTCTTTCTCAAGAGGCATTTTTCACAGCCATTGTGCATTTTGCCCAGCTCCATCTTCATCCTTCCTTCCATGAGACTCTTGCATAAGGCTAGAGCGTCTTTCCCCTCCGTGTAATTTCTGGCACGGTCAACATCGTACCTTGTGTTGTTGAGTTTTTCCTGTCGCTGTCTCCACAAAAACTTAGCAAAATGACTGCTGCTGAAATCAGTGCATTTGTGGACTTGGCAGAAAGACAAGGCTATGAGGGAGAAGCATTGCGAAGGTATGTGCGGGAGCTCATGAATGAAGACAAAGCCCGGAGAAGAACAGAGCAAGAAAGGATGCGCTATGAAAGAGAGAGAGCGCATGAATTAAGAATGCAGGAGATAGACGCCCGATTGGCACAACTCAATCACTTGCCACCTCAACCCAATGTTGCCAAAGTCCAGCAGGACAATCGCAGGAGGACCCACTTCATTGAAGGGTTCACCAAGGAACTCCCTACAGTGGAACTGAAGGTGACCACGTCCCAGCTCAGCAAGAAGTGCGGACTGGGGGAAGGGAGTGATCTTGCAAATTGAGGGCTACAACTCATGCTTGGGTCAAAAGCCCGTGAAGGGTGTACAGCGAGTGCCCCTCAGGTGCATGAAGGCTGCCAAGCCGGAGCCTAAAACTGTTAGGATGCAACCTGCATGGGAAGACGACTGGCTCGGTGACATTGACCTTGGTGAGGTAGCTTGGCTAAGTGAGGAAGCCCAAGAGTCTTCCTCCTCCAGCAGTGAGTCTGAGCTTCGTACGTCAGAAGTTAATTCTGGTGAAGGTGTGCCACTTTCCACCACAGGGGATAGGGCTACTCCAAGCGTCATGCCAGAGACCTCAGAGGAGAGCCAGGGGTCTCCCTTTTCCCACCGTGAGTCTGAGCCGAGTACCCGCAAATTCAATCCGGGTGAACCTGTGCCACTGAACACCACTGGAAATAGGGCTAGCTCAATTTACCGGGCCAGAGGTCTCAGAGCAGGCAAGAGGCGAACCACCCATCAGCGCCGAGACCCCAAGGAGCCAGACAAAGCTCGTCAGGTTCCCACTGCTGGATGAGACATTGGTAAACAACAGGGCACCCGCCAACTCGAACGAGGTGGAAATAAATAGCCCCTCTAAGGCTGAGTTCCTGCTAAGGGATGAGGTGCCCCTTAAGATCACCCGAGGTTCTCACGATCCTGTTAAGGTCTCGTGCCGGCAAGTAGTTGTCCCCTGTAATCTCCACTTGTCGATGCTAGGCGTGGCCCATGAGAGACTGGGAGGACACTTTGGGGTAACAGGTCCTACCCAGATGATCCAGCATCAATTGTGGCTGGGCTTGCACGAGATTGTTAAGGCTTACCTAGCATCCTGCCATCCTTGCCCAGTCTCCGGTAACTATAAGCAAATAATGCTGAGGGCCTCGCTCCAACTCATCCCATCCATTAGTGTCACAGAACGGACACAATTCTTTTATTGGTATGGCTTCCTAGCCACTTTTCAGAAGGACGAAGGTTCCCACTTCATGGCAGAGGAGTCACGACCTCTGACCATACTCATAATTCATTTTTGGCTTCACCAGGTGCAAGCAGGAATTCCAAACTGTGGGGTTTACTTGAATTTCTTCCAGACATGGGAAAAACTCCAAACTCAAGAGAAAGAACTCTCAGGCATGGGCTCATCTCTTGAGAACCTTGCTTCCTATCGCGCTGACCATGTGTATCCACAGACATTCTTAACGGACCATAACCATCTAACCTACTTGACTGAGCTATGTAATGGGAATAAAGGGCTCATGAGGTGTGGCATAGACCTCCAGAACTACAACTGGAAGGTCAAGCGCCTAAAGAACTCGTATGAGAGAGATGTGTTCTCCCGGCATTAGTGCCCAATGCACAGTGCCATGTCCATAGCGTAACCATAGTCAGTAGGTAAATTTAGTTTGTATGAAAAAATATTTATTGGCCTTGGTGTCTCCCCAGGTAGATAAACTTGAGGAGCCATCTTGGCATCATTATTTGCATTTAATTTATTTTCATGTATTTATTTTATCTTTTTTTTTGCATATATGCAAATTTTCTTTAATTTTATGCCTATCACTGCACTAGGTCACTTAACTTTAACCATCTTTTACATTTTAATTTTCAATTTTGCATTTTTTAATTTTTTCAGTTGCTGCCTCACAGCCAGCATACTTATTTCTATGTGGCACTTAAAGTTAATTTACAGTCAAAATAACGTAAAAGGATGACCCTAGTTGCAGCTTAGATATTTATCCATTATCGTGGTGAGACTCACTGAGGGAGGAATCATTAAGACTAGTGGCTTCAGACCTTGCTTGCAGAGTTCTTGTCCTGTTTTAGGACAAAATCTCTGCTAAAATGGGGGGCTGTTAGTAATGGGGGTCATTACGCCACCTTTTTCAAATAACTAAAGACCCCGCCAGCAAGCACGAGTTGAAATGCCACGAGTTTTGGGACCCTACCCATAGTCTCACCCCCCCCCCCAACCATCCTATACCAGTCTACTCCCCCTGAGATCTCAATTTCAGCGACCTTCTACGAGTCACGTGACAACATCGAGGTCCCAGGAGAAGGAGGGAAGCGAGCTGTGAAGGATGTGGGGACACGTGATCAAGCCTGACCAATAGGACAGCGGTCAGGCCAATCCCCCTACCCCCCCCCCAATTGGGGGTCAAGTGGGGTTGATCTACCCAGGGAAAACTGGAGATCTTTTTCTTATCTCAACCTCCATGAGGATAACATCTCTTCTTCACTCAACCTCCTTGAGGGAAACATCATCTCTCTTCACCCTCAAGACATCAGGGAGGCAGGACCTCTGTCTACATCTTTCCATAAGGGAAAGAAACCAGAGTCATTTTTACTAAAGGTAAGGTGTCTGATTTTGAGATTCTCAATATCCTTACCCAACCTCCCATCCCTTCCTTATCACACCCCATTTTTCCTTATCCTCTAAAGAAAATCCTACCCACTGAACCTTTTATCCTATCCCCTATACCCAGACCACGTGTGCCGTTTAGTCCTAGTTTTAATTAATTCACCCTGTGACAGTGTTGATTCCCATGTGTAACGTTTAAATCCCCAAGCTTGGCATTTTCATTTAATTTGCTTAAAAGTTTTAACCACACGACTTCATCGTGTTCCCAGCCGGTAGAAGTAAGTGTGCTGATAATAATTCAATTTATTTCCCCCTTCCAGGGAACGTGATTGCTGTGCCGGAGTTTCATCCACGGTCCCCCAAAACTCCATCCGAAGCTCCTCGTGGCATAAATTATAATATAAATAATTAGCTGTTGTTCTCCCTTTTTCTTTTATTAATTTTTATTTAAATTTTATTGTAAATACAAATATTTGTCAGTATTCCTTGTATCATTGCTGACTGGCGACCTACCATTGTTATTTGTTTTGTTATGGCCCTTAAGTCCCTTAAGCAAGGCCGGACTCGAACCAGTGGCCCGTAACATATTGGCGACCAAATGCCAGGATTCGCTAAGACAGTAATTTCAAATTAATTTTATCAAAGTCAAATTCCCCCCTTTTTTCTGTCTGTAGCGACTTGACGAACCTCAATTTCATTGCAAGTAAAATAATATCACTGGAGTTGGAACCGTGGAAGAAAACAGCAAAAGCATTCTATTCTCATTGTTAAAGTTTTGTGTTTAATAGTGCGTGTGTTCGCAACGCGAACCCTTTTGTTTTGAAAACCACGTGGAAGATTTTAGTCCTATTGTTTAGCGGGATAGCCAACCGCGTGGAAAGAATTTGTGTGTGTTTTTTTTTCTGAGTGTTTATTATCAAAGTGGTTGAAATTTTCCTTTACTAAATATATTGTGCATTAAGTGAATGTGCTATTTTGTGTGTGTTTTTTTTTTTTTTTTTAAAGTGAAGTGAAACTTACGAAAGTTTAGGACAAAAGCGTGGCAGGCTGAGCACGTGTTCATTTCAAAACATGGCCAACCTGATATAACTCAGCCCATCGCCGTGTTTCCGGACGAAGCCAAGGTTTAATATTGTCTGCAATTATTATCTTTGTCAATTGTTTACCAATTCTATGCAGACCCGAGATTTTAGTCGAATTATTGTACATTGATAAGTGATTCACGCACATCAATCATTTAATCTTGTGCATGGAATATTTTATCATTTATCTTTAGTGCTAGGATACCGGCTAGTCTCATATCGGAACTTTTGGCTTACGATTCACGTAAACGTTTTACGGCAGTGAGGCATAATTCTGTAGAGAACGGTAAGACCACGTGTGGTTCCTTATTTCGATTTTTTTTTCTTTTGATAGTAAGGGTTCTTAATTTCATTTTATTACTTTCGTGGGATATTATTTTCATGTACATTATTGATAGGGATAAATTTTTCATTCATATATATTGTGCAGTGAGTGATTGTTTAATTTCGTGTTAAAACTAAGTGAATTGAAATTTACGAAATTTTAGGAAGAAACCGTGGTAGACTAAAACACGTGTTAATTTCCTGTGTTGGTAACCGTAAGCACACGTGGCATTCCTTATTTCAATTTTTCCTTTTCACAGTAAGGGTATGCAATTTCATTTTGTTACTTTCGTGGGGTATTATTTTTATGTACATTTTTGAAAAGGATAATTTTCGTAAGATTGTGTAACATTGTTAACCTAAAGATAAAGGATTTATGATATCACATTCAATTTAATTTTTTCAGTCAGGGTATAGGATCATTTAGATAAAATATTTGGAGATTCCATTTTTTTCCTTAAGACTAGCATAGGAGGGTCACACATCGTGGAGATTCCATTTTTTTCCTTAAGACTAGCATAGGAGGGTCACACATCGTGGAGATTCTATTTTTTTCCTTAAGACTAGCATAGGAGGGTCACACATCGTGGAGATTCCATTTTTTTCCTTAAGACTAGCATAGGAGGGTCACACATCGTGGAGATTCCATTTTTTTCCTTATGACTAGCATAGGAGGGTCCCACATCGTGGAGATTCCATTTTTTTTCCTTAAGACTAGCATGGGAGGGTCACACATCGTGGAGATAACATTTTTTTTCCTTAAGACTAGCATAGGAGGGTCACACATCGTGGAGATTCCATTTTTTTTCCTTAAGACTAGCATATGAGGGTCACACATCGTGGAGATTCCATTTTTTTCCTTAAGTCTAGCATAGGAGGGTCACACATCGTGGAGATTCCATTTTTTTCCTTAAGACTAGCATAGGAGGGTCACACATCGTGGAGATTCCATTTTTTTCCTTAAGTCTAGCATAGGAGGGTCACACCTCGTGGAGATTCCATTTTTTTCCTTAAGTCTAGCATAGGAGGGTCACACATCGTGGAGATTCCATTTTTTTTTTCTTAAGTCTAGCATAGGAGGGTCACACATCGTGGAGATTCCATTGTTTTCCTTATGGCTGGCACAGGAGGGTCACACATCGTGGAGATTCCATTTTTTCCCTTAAGACTAGCATAGGAGGGTCACACATCGTGGAGATTCCATTTTTTTTCCTTAAGACTAGCACAGAGGGTCATTCATTGTTGCGATTCCATTTATTTATGACTAGCGTAGAGGGTCATTCATTGTTGTGATTCCATTTTTATATGACTAGCATAGAGATTCACCCATTGTTGTGATTACAATTTTTTAAGGACTAGCATAGAGATTCACCCATTGTTGTGATTCCGTTTTTTTATGACTAGCATAGAGATTCACCCATTGTTGTGATTCCATTTTTTTCAAAAGACTAGCATAGAGGTTCACCCATTGTTGTGATTAAATTTTTTTTTGTACTAGCATAGAGATTCACCCATTGTGGTGATTCCATTTCTTTTATGACTGGTATAAAGGTTCACCCATAGTTGTGATTCCATTTCATTTCGTCCAGCATAGAGTCACCCATAGTTGTGATCTCATTTTTTCCTTGACTACCCCAGAGGTTCACCTACTGTATAGTTGTGATTCCGTTTTTCATTGTGTAGTACAGTTGTCATATATATCGTTACTTGTTTGGACGAATTACAACCGGACAGCATAAGCTCACCCATTGTTTTGGCCCTAGTTTTCAAGTTAGGCTCCTGTTCAATTACTTGCAAGGCTTGCTATTTGGTGATAATTCTTTCTCAAGAGGCATTTTTCACAGCCATTGTGCATTTTGCCCAGCTCCATCTTCATCCTTCCTTCCATGAGACTCTTGCATAAGGCTAGAGCGTCTTTCCCCTCCGTGTAATTTCTGGCACGGTCAACATCGTACCTTGTGTTGTTGAGTTTTTCCTGTCGCTGTCTCCACAAAAACTTAGCAAAATGACTGCTGCTGAAATCAGTGCATTTGTGGACTTGGCAGAAAGACAAGGCTATGAGGGAGAAGCATTGCGAAGGTATGTGCGGGAGCTCATGAATGAAGACAAAGCCCGGAGAAGAACAGAGCAAGAAAGGATGCGCTATGAAAGAGAGAGAGCGCATGAATTAAGAATGCAGGAGATAGACGCCCGATTGGCACAACTCAATCACTTGCCACCTCAACCCAATGTTGCCAAAGTCCAGCAGGACAATCGCAGGAGGACCCACTTCATTGAAGGGTTCACCAAGGAACTCCCTACAGTGGAACTGAAGGTGACCACGTCCCAGCTCAGCAAGAAGTGCGGACTGGGGGAAGGGAGTGATCTTGCAAATTGAGGGCTACAACTCATGCTTGGGTCAAAAGCCCGTGAAGGGTGTACAGCGAGTGCCCCTCAGGTGCATGAAGGCTGCCAAGCCGGAGCCTAAAACTGTTAGGATGCAACCTGCATGGGAAGACGACTGGCTCGGTGACATTGACCTTGGTGAGGTAGCTTGGCTAAGTGAGGAAGCCCAAGAGTCTTCCTCCTCCAGCAGTGAGTCTGAGCTTCGTACGTCAGAAGTTAATTCTGGTGAAGGTGTGCCACTTTCCACCACAGGGGATAGGGCTACTCCAAGCGTCATGCCAGAGACCTCAGAGGAGAGCCAGGGGTCTCCCTTTTCCCACCGTGAGTCTGAGCCGAGTACCCGCAAATTCAATCCGGGTGAACCTGTGCCACTGAACACCACTGGAAATAGGGCTAGCTCAATTTACCGGGCCAGAGGTCTCAGAGCAGGCAAGAGGCGAACCACCCATCAGCGCCGAGACCCCAAGGAGCCAGACAAAGCTCGTCAGGTTCCCACTGCTGGATGAGACATTGGTAAACAACAGGGCACCCGCCAACTCGAACGAGGTGGAAATAAATAGCCCCTCTAAGGCTGAGTTCCTGCTAAGGGATGAGGTGCCCCTTAAGATCACCCGAGGTTCTCACGATCCTGTTAAGGTCTCGTGCCGGCAAGTAGTTGTCCCCTGTAATCTCCACTTGTCGATGCTAGGCGTGGCCCATGAGAGACTGGGAGGACACTTTGGGGTAACAGGTCCTACCCAGATGATCCAGCATCAATTGTGGCTGGGCTTGCACGAGATTGTTAAGGCTTACCTAGCATCCTGCCATCCTTGCCCAGTCTCCGGTAACTATAAGCAAATAATGCTGAGGGCCTCGCTCCAACTCATCCCATCCATTAGTGTCACAGAACGGACACAATTCTTTTATTGGTATGGCTTCCTAGCCACTTTTCAGAAGGACGAAGGTTCCCACTTCATGGCAGAGGAGTCACGACCTCTGACCATACTCATAATTCATTTTTGGCTTCACCAGGTGCAAGCAGGAATTCCAAACTGTGGGGTTTACTTGAATTTCTTCCAGACATGGGAAAAACTCCAAACTCAAGAGAAAGAACTCTCAGGCATGGGCTCATCTCTTGAGAACCTTGCTTCCTATCGCGCTGACCATGTGTATCCACAGACATTCTTAACGGACCATAACCATCTAACCTACTTGACTGAGCTATGTAATGGGAATAAAGGGCTCATGAGGTGTGGCATAGACCTCCAGAACTACAACTGGAAGGTCAAGCGCCTAAAGAACTCGTATGAGAGAGATGTGTTCTCCCGGCATTAGTGCCCAATGCACAGTGCCATGTCCATAGCGTAACCATAGTCAGTAGGTAAATTTAGTTTGTATGAAAAAATATTTATTGGCCTTGGTGTCTCCCCAGGTAGATAAACTTGAGGAGCCATCTTGGCATCATTATTTGCATTTAATTTATTTTCATGTATTTATTTTATCTTTTTTTTTGCATATATGCAAATTTTCTTTAATTTTATGCCTATCACTGCACTAGGTCACTTAACTTTAACCATCTTTTACATTTTAATTTTCAATTTTGCATTTTTTAATTTTTTCAGTTGCTGCCTCACAGCCAGCATACTTATTTCTATGTGGCACTTAAAGTTAATTTACAGTCAAAATAACGTAAAAGGATGACCCTAGTTGCAGCTTAGATATTTATCCATTATCGTGGTGAGACTCACTGAGGGAGGAATCATTAAGACTAGTGGCTTCAGACCTTGCTTGCAGAGTTCTTGTCCTGTTTTAGGACAAAATCTCTGCTAAAATGGGGGGCTGTTAGTAATGGGGGTCATTACGCCACCTTTTTCAAATAACTAAAGACCCCGCCAGCAAGCACGAGTTGAAATGCCACGAGTTTTGGGACCCTACCCATAGTCTCACCCCCCCCCAACCATCCTATACCAGTCTACTCCCCCTGAGATCTCAATTTCAGCGACCTTCTACGAGTCACGTGACAACATCGAGGTCCCAGGAGAAGGAGGGAAGCGAGCTGTGAAGGATGTGGGGACACGTGATCAAGCCTGACCAATAGGACAGCGGTCAGGCCAATCCCCCTACCCCCCCCCCAATTGGGGGTCAAGTGGGGTTGATCTACCCAGGGAAAACTGGAGATCTTTTTCTTATCTCAACCTCCATGAGGATAACATCTCTTCTTCACTCAACCTCCTTGAGGGAAACATCATCTCTCTTCACCCTCAAGACATCAGGGAGGCAGGACCTCTGTCTACATCTTTCCATAAGGGAAAGAAACCAGAGTCATTTTTACTAAAGGTAAGGTGTCTGATTTTGAGATTCTCAATATCCTTACCCAACCTCCCATCCCTTCCTTATCACACCCCATTTTTCCTTATCCTCTAAAGAAAATCCTACCCACTGAACCTTTTATCCTATCCCCTATACCCAGACCACGTGTGCCGTTTAGTCCTAGTTTTAATTAATTCACCCTGTGACAGTGTTGATTCCCATGTGTAACGTTTAAATCCCCAAGCTTGGCATTTTCATTTAATTTGCTTAAAAGTTTTAACCACACGACTTCATCGTGTTCCCAGCCGGTAGAAGTAAGTGTGCTGATAATAATTCAATTTATTTCCCCCTTCCAGGGAACGTGATTGCTGTGCCGGAGTTTCATCCACGGTCCCCCAAAACTCCATCCGAAGCTCCTCGTGGCATAAATTATAATATAAATAATTAGCTGTTGTTCTCCCTTTTTCTTTTATTAATTTTTATTTAAATTTTATTGTAAATACAAATATTTGTCAGTATTCCTTGTATCATTGCTGACTGGCGACCTACCATTGTTATTTGTTTTGTTATGGCCCTTAAGTCCCTTAAGCAAGGCCGGACTCGAACCAGTGGCCCGTAACATATTGGCGACCAAATGCCAGGATTCGCTAAGACAGTAATTTCAAATTAATTTTATCAAAGTCAAATTCCCCCCTTTTTTCTGTCTGTAGCGACTTGACGAACCTCAATTTCATTGCAAGTAAAATAATATCACTGGAGTTGGAACCGTGGAAGAAAACAGCAAAAGCATTCTATTCTCATTGTTAAAGTTTTGTGTTTAATAGTGCGTGTGTTCGCAACGCGAACCCTTTTGTTTTGAAAACCACGTGGAAGATTTTAGTCCTATTGTTTAGCGGGATAGCCAACCGCGTGGAAAGAATTTGTGTGTGTTTTTTTTTCTGAGTGTTTATTATCAAAGTGGTTGAAATTTTCCTTTACTAAATATATTGTGCATTAAGTGAATGTGCTATTTTGTGTGTGTTTTTTTTTTTTTTTTTAAAGTGAAGTGAAACTTACGAAAGTTTAGGACAAAAGCGTGGCAGGCTGAGCACGTGTTCATTTCAAAACATGGCCAACCTGATATAACTCAGCCCATCGCCGTGTTTCCGGACGAAGCCAAGGTTTAATATTGTCTGCAATTATTATCTTTGTCAATTGTTTACCAATTCTATGCAGACCCGAGATTTTAGTCGAATTATTGTACATTGATAAGTGATTCACGCACATCAATCATTTAATCTTGTGCATGGAATATTTTATCATTTATCTTTAGTGCTAGGATACCGGCTAGTCTCATATCGGAACTTTTGGCTTACGATTCACGTAAACGTTTTACGGCAGTGAGGCATAATTCTGTAGAGAACGGTAAGACCACGTGTGGTTCCTTATTTCGATTTTTTTTTCTTTTGATAGTAAGGGTTCTTAATTTCATTTTATTACTTTCGTGGGATATTATTTTCATGTACATTATTGATAGGGATAAATTTTTCATTCATATATATTGTGCAGTGAGTGATTGTTTAATTTCGTGTTAAAACTAAGTGAATTGAAATTTACGAAATTTTAGGAAGAAACCGTGGTAGACTAAAACACGTGTTAATTTCCTGTGTTGGTAACCGTAAGCACACGTGGCATTCCTTATTTCAATTTTTCCTTTTCACAGTAAGGGTATGCAATTTCATTTTGTTACTTTCGTGGGGTATTATTTTTATGTACATTTTTGAAAAGGATAATTTTCGTAAGATTGTGTAACATTGTTAACCTAAAGATAAAGGATTTATGATATCACATTCAATTTAATTTTTTCAGTCAGGGTATAGGATCATTTAGATAAAATATTTGGAGATTCCATTTTTTTCCTTAAGACTAGCATAGGAGGGTCACACATCGTGGAGATTCCATTTTTTTCCTTAAGACTAGCATAGGAGGGTCACACATCGTGGAGATTCTATTTTTTTCCTTAAGACTAGCATAGGAGGGTCACACATCGTGGAGATTCCATTTTTTTCCTTAAGACTAGCATAGGAGGGTCACACATCGTGGAGATTCCATTTTTTTCCTTATGACTAGCATAGGAGGGTCCCACATCGTGGAGATTCCATTTTTTTTCCTTAAGACTAGCATGGGAGGGTCACACATCGTGGAGATAACATTTTTTTTCCTTAAGACTAGCATAGGAGGGTCACACATCGTGGAGATTCCATTTTTTTTCCTTAAGACTAGCATATGAGGGTCACACATCGTGGAGATTCCATTTTTTTCCTTAAGTCTAGCATAGGAGGGTCACACATCGTGGAGATTCCATTTTTTTCCTTAAGACTAGCATAGGAGGGTCACACATCGTGGAGATTCCATTTTTTTCCTTAAGTCTAGCATAGGAGGGTCACACCTCGTGGAGATTCCATTTTTTTCCTTAAGTCTAGCATAGGAGGGTCACACATCGTGGAGATTCCATTTTTTTTTTCCTTAAGTCTAGCATAGGAGGGTCACACATCGTGGAGATTCCATTGTTTTCCTTATGGCTGGCACAGGAGGGTCACACATCGTGGAGATTCCATTTTTTCCCTTAAGACTAGCATAGGAGGGTCACACATCGTGGAGATTCCATTTTTTTTCCTTAAGACTAGCACAGAGGGTCATTCATTGTTGCGATTCCATTTATTTATGACTAGCGTAGAGGGTCATTCATTGTTGTGATTCCATTTTTATATGACTAGCATAGAGATTCACCCATTGTTGTGATTACAATTTTTTAAGGACTAGCATAGAGATTCACCCATTGTTGTGATTCCGTTTTTTTATGACTAGCATAGAGATTCACCCATTGTTGTGATTCCATTTTTTTCAAAAGACTAGCATAGAGGTTCACCCATTGTTGTGATTAAATTTTTTTTTGTACTAGCATAGAGATTCACCCATTGTGGTGATTCCATTTCTTTTATGACTGGTATAAAGGTTCACCCATAGTTGTGATTCCATTTCATTTCGTCCAGCATAGAGTCACCCATAGTTGTGATCTCATTTTTTCCTTGACTACCCCAGAGGTTCACCTACTGTATAGTTGTGATTCCGTTTTTCATTGTGTAGTACAGTTGTCATATATATCGTTACTTGTTTGGACGAATTACAACCGGACAGCATAAGCTCACCCATTGTTTTGGCCCTAGTTTTCAAGTTAGGCTCCTGTTCAATTACTTGCAAGGCTTGCTATTTGGTGATAATTCTTTCTCAAGAGGCATTTTTCACAGCCATTGTGCATTTTGCCCAGCTCCATCTTCATCCTTCCTTCCATGAGACTCTTGCATAAGGCTAGAGCGTCTTTCCCCTCCGTGTAATTTCTGGCACGGTCAACATCGTACCTTGTGTTGTTGAGTTTTTCCTGTCGCTGTCTCCACAAAAACTTAGCAAAATGACTGCTGCTGAAATCAGTGCATTTGTGGACTTGGCAGAAAGACAAGGCTATGAGGGAGAAGCATTGCGAAGGTATGTGCGGGAGCTCATGAATGAAGACAAAGCCCGGAGAAGAACAGAGCAAGAAAGGATGCGCTATGAAAGAGAGAGAGCGCATGAATTAAGAATGCAGGAGATAGACGCCCGATTGGCACAACTCAATCACTTGCCACCTCAACCCAATGTTGCCAAAGTCCAGCAGGACAATCGCAGGAGGACCCACTTCATTGAAGGGTTCACCAAGGAACTCCCTACAGTGGAACTGAAGGTGACCACGTCCCAGCTCAGCAAGAAGTGCGGACTGGGGGAAGGGAGTGATCTTGCAAATTGAGGGCTACAACTCATGCTTGGGTCAAAAGCCCGTGAAGGGTGTACAGCGAGTGCCCCTCAGGTGCATGAAGGCTGCCAAGCCGGAGCCTAAAACTGTTAGGATGCAACCTGCATGGGAAGACGACTGGCTCGGTGACATTGACCTTGGTGAGGTAGCTTGGCTAAGTGAGGAGGCCCAAGAGTCTTCCTCCTCCAGCAGTGAGTCTGAGCTTCGTACGTCAGAAGTTAATTCTGGTGAAGGTGTGCCACTTTCCACCACAGGGGATAGGGCTACTCCAAGCGTCATGCCAGAGACCTCAGAGGAGAGCCAGGGGTCTCCCTTTTCCCACCGTGAGTCTGAGCCGAGTACCCGCAAATTCAATCCGGGTGAACCTGTGCCACTGAACACCACTGGAAATAGGGCTAGCTCAATCACCGGGCCAGAGGTCTCAGAGCAGGCAAGAGGCGAACCACCCATCAGCGCCGAGACCCCAAGGAGCCAGACAAAGCTCGTCAGGTTCCCACTGCTGGATGAGACATTGGTAAACAACAGGGCACCCGCCAACTCGAACGAGGTGGAAATAAATAGCCCCTCTAAGGCTGAGTTCCTGCTAAGGGATGAGGTGCCCCTTAAGATCACCCGAGGTTCTCACGATCCTGTTAAGGTCTCGTGCCGGCAAGTAGTTGTCCCCTGTAATCTCCACTTGTCGATGCTAGGCGTGGCCCATGAGAGACTGGGAGGACACTTTGGGGTAACAGGTCCTACCCAGATGATCCAGCATCAATTGTGGCTGGGCTTGCACGAGATTGTTAAGGCTTACCTAGCATCCTGCCATCCTTGCCCAGTCTCCGGTAACTATAAGCAAATAATGCTGAGGGCCTCGCTCCAACTCATCCCATCCATTAGTGTCACAGAACGGACACAATTCTTTTATTGGTATGGCTTCCTAGCCACTTTTCAGAAGGACGAAGGTTCCCACTTCATGGCAGAGGAGTCACGACCTCTGACCATACTCATAATTCATTTTTGGCTTCACCAGGTGCAAGCAGGAATTCCAAACTGTGGGGTTTACTTGAATTTCTTCCAGACATGGGAAAAACTCCAAACTCAAGAGAAAGAACTCTCAGGCATGGGCTCATCTCTTGAGAACCTTGCTTCCTATCGCGCTGACCATGTGTATCCACAGACATTCTTAACGGACCATAACCATCTAACCTACTTGACTGAGCTATGTAATGGGAATAAAGGGCTCATGAGGTGTGGCATAGACCTCCAGAACTACAACTGGAAGGTCAAGCGCCTAAAGAACTCGTATGAGAGAGATGTGTTCTCCCGGCATTAGTGCCCAATGCACAGTGCCATGTCCATAGCGTAACCATAGTCAGTAGGTAAATTTAGTTTGTATGAAAAAATATTTATTGGCCTTGGTGTCTCCCCAGGTAGATAAACTTGAGGAGCCATCTTGGCATCATTATTTGCATTTAATTTATTTTCATGTATTTATTTTATCTTTTTTTTTGCATATATGCAAATTTTCTTTAATTTTATGCCTACCACTGCACTAGGTCACTTAACTTTAACCATCTTTTACATTTTAATTTTCAATTTTGCATTTTTTAATTTTTTCAGTTGCTGCCTCACAGCCAGCATACTTATTTCTATGTGGCACTTAAAGTTAATTTACAGTCAAAATAACGTAAAAGGATGACCCTAGTTGCAGCTTAGATATTTATCCATTATCGTGGTGAGACTCACTGAGGGAGGAATCATTAAGACTAGTGGCTTCAGACCTTGCTTGCAGAGTTCTTGTCCTGTTTTAGGACAAAATCTCTGCTAAAATGGGGGGCTGTTAGTAATGGCGGTCATTACGCCACCTTTTTCAAATAACTAAAGACCCCGCCAGCAAGCACGAGTTGAAATGCCACGAGTTTTGGGACCCTACCCATAGTCTCACCCCCCCCCCCAACCATCCTATACCAGTCTACTCCCCCTGAGATCTCAATTTCAGCGACCTTCTACGAGTCACGTGACAACATCGAGGTCCCAGGAGAAGGAGGGAAGCGAGCTGTGAAGGATGTGGGGACACGTGATCAAGCCTGACCAATAGGACAGCGGTCAGGCCAATCCCCCTACCCCCCCCCCAATTGGGGGTCAAGTGGGGTTGATCTACCCAGGGAAAACTGGAGATCTTTTTCTTATCTCAACCTCCATGAGGATAACATCTCTTCTTCACTCAACCTCCTTGAGGGAAACATCATCTCTCTTCACCCTCAAGACATCAGGGAGGCAGGACCTCTGTCTACATCTTTCCATAAGGGAAAGAAACCAGAGTCATTTTTACTAAAGGTAAGGTGTCTGATTTTGAGATTCTCAATATCCTTACCCAACCTCCCATCCCTTCCTTATCACACCCCATTTTTCCTTATCCTCTAAAGAAAATCCTACCCACTGAACCTTTTATCCTATCCCCTATACCCAGACCACGTGTGCCGTTTAGTCCTAGTTTTAATTAATTCACCCTGTGACAGTGTTGATTCCCATGTGTAACGTTTAAATCCCCAAGCTTGGCATTTTCATTTAATTTGCTTAAAAGTTTTAACCACACGACTTCATCGTGTTCCCAGCCGGTAGAAGTAGGGGTGCTGATAATAATTCAATTTATTTCCCCCTTCCAGGGAACGTGATTGCTGTGCCGGAGTTTCATCCACGGTCCCCCAAAACTCCATCCGAAGCTCCTCGTGGCATAAATTATAATATAAATAATTAGCTGTTGTTCTCCCTTTTTCTTTTATTAATTTTTATTTAAATTTTATTGTAAATACAAATATTTGTCAGTATTCCTTGTATCATTGCTGACTGGCGACCTACCATTGTTATTTGTTTTGTTATGGCCCTTAAGTCCCTTAAGCAAGGCCGGACTCGAACCAGTGGCCCGTAACATATTGGCGACCAAATGCCAGGATTCGCTAAGACAGTAATTTCAAATTAATTTTATCAAAGTCAAATTCCCCCCTTTTTTTCTGTCTGTAGCGACTTGACGAACCTCAATTTCATTGCAAGTAAAATAATATCACTGGAGTTGGAACCGTGGAAGAAAACAGCAAAAGCATTCTATTCTCATTGTTAAAGTTTTGTGTTTAATAGTGCGTGTGTTCGCAACGCGAACCCTTTTGTTTTGAAAACCACGTGGAAGATTTTAGTCCTATTGTTTAGCGGGATAGCCAACCGCGTGGAAAGAATTTGTGTGTGTTTTTTTTTCTGAGTGTTTATTATCAAAGTGGTTGAAATTTTCCTTTACTAAATATATTGTGCATTAAGTGAATGTGCTATTTTGTGTGTGTTTTTTTTTTTTTTAAATGAAGTGAAACTTACGAAAGTTTAGGACAAAAGCGTGGCAGGCTGAGCACGTGTTCATTTCAAAACATGGCCAACCTGATATAACTCAGCCCATCGCCGTGTTTCCGGACGAAGCCAAGGTTTAATATTGTCTGCAATTATTATCTTTGTCAATTGTTTACCAATTCTATACAGACCCGAGATTTTAGTCGAATTATTGTACATTGATAAGTGATTCACGCACATCAATCATTTAATCTTGTGCATGGAATATTTTATCATTTATCTTTAGTGCTAGGATACCGGCTAGTCTCATATCGGAACTTTTGGCTTACGATTCACGTAAACGTTTTACGGCAGTGAGGCATAATTCTGTAGAGAACGGTAAGACCACGTGTGGTTCCTTATTTCGATTTTTTTTTCTTTTGATAGTAAGGGTTCTTAATTTCATTTTATTACTTTCGTGGGATATTATTTTCATGTACATTATTGATAGGGATAAATTTTTCATTCATATATATTGTGCAGTGAGTGATTGTTTAATTTCGTGTTAAAACTAAGTGAATTGAAATTTACGAAATTTTAGGAAGAAACCGTGGTAGACTAAAACACGTGTTAATTTCCTGTGTTGGTAACCGTAAGCACACGTGGCATTCCTTATTTCAATTTTTCCTTTTCACAGTAAGGGTATGCAATTTCATTTCGTTACTTTCGTGGGGTATTATATTTTTGTACATTTTTGAAAAGGATAATTTTCGTAAGATTGTGTAACATTGTTAACCTAAAGATAAAGGATTTATGATATCACATTCAATTTAATTTTTTCAGTCAGGGTATAGGATCATTTAGATAAAATATTTGGAGATTCCATTTTTTTCCTTAAGACTAACATAGGAGGGTCACACATCGTGGAGATTCCATTTTTTTCCTTAAGACTAGCATAGGAGGGTCACACATCGTGGAGATTCCATTTTTTTCCTTAAGACTAGCATAGGAGGGTCACACATCGTGGAGATTCCATTTTTTTCCTTATGACTAGCATAGGAGGGTCCCACATCGTGGAGATTCCATTTTTTTCCTTAAGACTAGCATGGGAGGGTCACACATCGTGGAGATAACATTTTTTTTCCTTAAGACTAGCATATGAGGGTCACACATCGTGGAGATTCCATTTTTTTTCCTTAAGACTAGCATATGAGGGTCACACATCGTGGAGATTCCATTTTTTTCCTTAAGTCTAGCATAGGAGGGTCACACATCGTGGAGATTCCATTTTTTTTCCTTAAGACTAGCATAGGAGGGTCACACATCGTGGAGATTCCATTTTTTTCCTTAAGTCTAGCATAGGAGGGTCACACCTCGTGGAGATTCCATTTTTTTCCTTAAGTCTAGCATAGGAGGGTCACACATCGTGGAGATTCCATTTTTTTTTTTTAAGTCTAGCATAGGAGGGTCACACATCGTGGAGATTCCATTGTTTTCCTTATGGCTGGCACAGGAGGGTCACACATCGTGGAGATTCCATTTTTTCCCTTAAGACTAGCATAAGAGGGTCACACATCGTGGAGAATCCATTTTTTTTCCTTAAGACTAGCACAGAGGGTCATTCATTGTTGCGATTCCATTTATTTATGACTAGCGTAGAGGGTCATTCATTGTTGTGATTCCATTTTTATATGACTAGCATAGAGATTCACCCATTGTTGTGATTCCGTTTTTTTATGACTAGCATAGAGATTCACCCATTGTTGTGATTCCATTTTTTTCAAAAGACTAGCATAGAGGTTCACCCATTGTTGTGATTAAATTTTTTTTTGTACTAGCATAGAGATTCACCCATTGTGGTGATTCCATTTCTTTTATGACTGGTATAAAGGTTCACCCATAGTTGTGATTCCATTTCATTTCGTCCAGCATAGAGTCACCCATAGTTGTGATCTCATTTTTTCCTTGACTACCCCAGAGGTTCACCTACTGTATAGTTGTGATTCCGTTTTTCATTGTGTAGTACAGTTGTCATATATATCGTTACTTGTTTGGACGAATTACAACCGGACAGCATAAGCTCACCCATTGTTTTGGCCCTAGTTTTCAAGTTAGGCTCCTGTTCAATTACTTGCAAGGCTTGCTATTTGGTGATAATTCTTTCTCAAGAGGCATTTTTCACAGCCATTGTGCATTTTGCCCGGCTCCATCTTCATCCTTCCTTCCATGAGACTCTTGCATAAGGCTAGAGCGTCTTTCCCCTCCGTGTAATTTCTGGCACGGTCAACATCGTACCTTGTGTTGTTGAGTTTTTCCTGTCGCTGTCTCCACAAAAACTTAGCAAAATGACTGCTGCTGAAATCAGTGCATTTGTGGACTTGGCAGAAAGACAAGGCTATGAGGGAGAAGCATTGGGAAGGTATGTGCGGGAGCTCATGAATGAAGACAAAGCCCGGAGAAGAACGGAGCAAGAAAGGATGCGCTATGAAAGAGAGAGAGCGCATGAATTAAGAATGCAGGAGATAAACGCCCGATTGGCACAACTCAATCACTTGCCACCTCAACCCAATGTTGCCAAAGTCCAGCAGGACAATCGCAGGAGGACCCACTTCATTGAAGGGTTCACCAAGGAACTCCCTACAGTGGAACTGAAGGTGACCACGTCCCAGCTCAGCAAGAAGTGCGGACTGGGGGAAGGGAGTGATCTTGCAAATTGAGGGCTACAACTCATGCTTTGGGTCAAAGACCCGTGAAGGGTGTACAGCGAGTGCCCCTCAGGTGCATGAAGGCTGCCAAGCCGGAGCCTAAAAACTGTTAGGATGCAACCTGCATGGGAAGACGACTGGCTCGGTGACATTGACCTTAGTGAGGTAGCTTGGCTAAGTGAGGAGGCCCAAGAGTCTTCCTCCTCCAGAAGTGAGTCTGAGCTTCGTACGTCAGAAGTTAATTCTGGTGAAGGTGTGCCACTTTCCACCACAGGGGATAGGGCTACTCCAAGCGTCATGCCAGAGACCTCAGAGGAGAGCCAGGGGTCTCCCTTTTCCCACCGTGAGTCTGAGCCGAGTACCCGCAAATTCAATCCGGGTGAACCTGTGCCACTGAAACACCACTGGAAATAGGGCTAGCTCAATCACCGGGCCAGAGGTCTCAGAGCAGGCAAGAGGCGAACCACCCATCAGCGCCGAGACCCCAAGGAGCCAGACAAAGCTCGTCAGGTTCCCACTGCTGGATGAGACATTGGTAAAACAACAGGGCACCCGCCAACTCGAACGAGGTGGAAATAAAATAGCCCCTCTAAGGCTGAGTTCCTGCTTAGGGATGAGGTGCCCCTTAAGGATCAACCCGAGGTTCTCACGATCCTGTTAAGGTCTCGTGCCGGCAAGTAGTTGTCCCCTGTAATCTCCACTTGTCGATGCTAGGCGTGCCCATGAGAGACTGGGAGGACACTTTGGGGGTAACAGGTCCTACCCAGATGATCCAGCATCAATTGTGGCTGGGCTTGCACGAGATTGTTAAGGCTTACCTAGCATCCTGCCATCCTTGCCCCAGTCTCCGGTAACTATATAGCAAATAATGCTGAGGGCCTCGCTCCAACTCATCCCATCCATTAGTGTCACAGAACGGACACAATTCTTTTATTGGTTATGGCTTCCTAGCCACTTTTCAGAAGGACGAAAGGTTCTCACTTCATGGCAGAGGAGTCACGACCTCTGACCATACTCATAATTCATTTTTGGCTTCACCAGGTGCAAGCAGGAATTCCAAACTGTGGGGGTTTACTTGAATTTCTTCCAGACATGGGAAAAAACTCCAAACTCAAGAGAAAGAACTCTCAGGCATGGGCTCATCTCTTGAGAACCTTGCTTCCTATCGCGCTGACCATGTGTATCCACAGACATTCTTAACGGACCATAACCATCTAACCTACTTGACTGAGCTATGTAATGGGAATAAAGGTCTCATGAGGTGTGGCATAGACCTCCAGAACTACAACTGGAAGGTCAAGCGCCTAAAGAACTCGTATGAGAGAGATGTGTTCTCCCGGCATTAGTGCCCAATGCACAGTGCCATGTCCATAGCGTAACCATAGTCAGTAGGTAAATTTAGTTTGTATGAAAAAATATTTATTGGCCTTGGTGTCTCCCCAGGTAGATAAACTTGAGGAGCCATCTTGGCATCATTATTTGCATTTAATTTATTTTCATGTATTTATTTTATCTTTTTTTTGCATATATGCAAATTTTCTTTAATTTTATGCCTACCACTGCACTAGGTCACTTAACTTTAACCATCTTTTACATTTTAATTTTCAATTTTGCATTTTTTAATTTTTCAGTTGCTGCCTCACAGCCAGCATACTTATTTCTATGTGGCACTTAAAGTTAATTTACAGTCAAAATAACGTAAAAGGATGACCCTAGTTGCAGCTTAGATATTTATCCATTATCGTGGTGAGACTCACTGAGGGAGGAATCATTAAGACTAGTGGCTTCAGACCTTGCTTGCAGAGTTCTTGTCCTGTTTTAGGACAAAATCTCTGCTAAAATGGGGGGCTGTTAGTAATGGCGGTCATTACGCCACCTTTTTCAAATAACTAAAGACCCCGCCAGCAAGCACGAGTTGAAATGCCACGAGTTTTGGGACCCTACCCAGAGTCTCACCCCCCCCCAACATACCTATACCAGTCTACTCCCCTGAGATCTCAATTTCAGCGACCTTCTACGAGTCACGTGACAACATCGAGGTCCCAGGAGAAGGAGGGAAGCGAGCTGTGAAGGATGTGGGGACACGTGATCAAGCCTGACCAATAGGACAGCGGTCAGGCCAATCCCCCCACCCACCCCCCCAATTGGGGGTCAAGTGGGGTTGATCTACCCAGGGAAAACTGGAGATCTTTTTCTTATCTCAACCTCCATGAGGATAACATCTCTTCTTCACTCAACCTCCTTGAGGGAAACATCATCTCTCTTCACCCTCAAGACATCAGGGAGGCAGGACCTCTGTCTACATCTTTCCATAAGGGAAAGAAACCAGAGTCATTTTTACTAAAGGTAAGGTGTCTGATTTTGAGATTCTCAATATCCTTACCCAACCTCCCATCCCTTCCTTATCACACCCCATTTTTCCTTATCCTCTAAAGAAAATCCTACCCACTGAACCTTTTATCCTATCCCCTATACCCAGACCACGTGTGCCGTTTAGTCCTAGTTTTAATTAATTCACCCTGTGACAGTGTTGATTCCCATGTGTAACGTTTGAATCCCCAAGCTTGGCATTTTCATTTAATTTGCTTAAAAGTTTTAACCACACGACTTCATAGTGTTCCCAGCCGGTAGAAGTAATTGTGCTGATAATAATTCAATTTATTTCCCCCTTCCAGGGAACGTGATTGCTGTGCCGGAGTTTCATCCACGGTCCCCCAAATCTCCATCCGAAGCTCCTCGTGGCATAAATTATAATATAAATAATTAGCTGTTGTTCTCCCTTTTTCTTTTATTAATTTTTATTTAAATTTTATTGTAAATACAAATATTTGTCAGTATTCCTTGTATCATTGCTGACTGGCGACCTACCATTGTTATTTGTTTTGTTATGGCCCTTAAGTCCCTTAAGCAAGGCCGGACTCGAACCAGTGGCCCGTAACATATTGGCGACCAAATGCCAGGATTCGCTAAGACAGTAATTTCAAATTAATTTTATCAAAGTCAAATTCCCCCCTTTTTTTCTGTCTGTAGCGACTTGACGAACCTCAATTTCATTGCAAGTAAAATAATATCACTGGAGTTGGAACCGTGGAAGAAAACAGCAAAAGCATTCTATTCTCATTGTTAAAGTTTTGTGTTTAATAGTGCGTGTGTTCGCAACGCGAACCCTTTTGTTTTGAAAACCACGTGGAAGATTTTAGTCCTATTGTTTAGCGGGATAGCCAACCGCGTGGAAAGAATTTGTGTGTGTTTTTTTTTCTGAGTGTTTATTATCAAAGTGGTTGAAATTTTCCTTTACTAAATATATTGTGCATTAAGTGAATGTGCTATTTTGTGTGTGTTTTTTTTTTTTTTTTAAAGTGAAGTGAAACTTACGAAAGTTTAGGACAAAAGCGTGGCAGGCTGAGCACGTGTTCATTTCAAAACATGGCCAACCTGATATAACTCAGCCCATCGCCGTGTTTCCGGACGAAGCCAAGGTTTAATATTGTCTGCAATTATTATCTTTGTCAATTGTTTACCAATTCTATGCAGACCCGAGATTTTAGTCGAATTATTGTACATTGATAAGTGATTCACGCACATCAATCATTTAATCTTGTGCATGGAATATTTTATCATTTATCTTTAGTGCTAGGATACCGGCTAGTCTCATATCGGAACTTTTGGCTTACGATTCATGTAAACGTTTTACGGCAGTGAGGCATAATTCTGTAGAGAACGGTAAGACCACGTGTGGTTCCTTATTTCGATTTTTTTTTTCTTTTGATAGTAAGGGTTCTTAATTTCATTTTATTACTTTCGTGGGATATTATTTTCATGTACATTATTGATAGGGATAAATTTTTCATTCATATATATTGTGCAGTGAGTGATTGTTTAATTTCGTGTTAAAACTAAGTGAATTGAAATTTACGAAATTTTAGGAAGAAACCGTGGTAGACTAAAACACGTGTTAATTTCCTGTGTTGGTAACCGTAAGCACACGTGGCATTCCTTATTTCAATTTTTCCTTTTCACAGTAAGGGTATGCAATTTCATTTTGTTACTTTCGTGGGGTATTATTTTTATGTACATTTTTGAAAAGGATAATTTCCGTAAGATTGTGTAACATTGTTAACCTAAAGATAAAGGATTTATGATATCACATTCAATTTAATTTTTTCAGTCAGGGTATAGGATCATTTAGATAAAATATTTGGAGATTATATTTTTTTCCTTAAGACTAGCATAGGAGGGTCACACATCATGGAGATTCCATTTTTTTCCTTAAGACTAGCATAGGAGGGTCACACATCGTGGAGATTCCATTTTTTTCCTTAAGACTAGCATAGGAGGGTCACACATCGTGGAGATTCCATTTTTTTCCTTAAGACTAGCATAGGAGGGTCACACATCGTGGAGATTCCATTTTTTTCCTTATGACTAGCATAGGAGGGTCCCACATCGTGGAGATTTCATTTTTTTTTTCCTTAAGACTAGCATGGGAGGGTCACATATCGTGGAGATAACATTTTTTTCCCTTAAGACTAGCATAGGAGGGTCACACATCGTGGAGATTCCATTTTTTTTCCTTAAGACTAGCATATGAGGGTCACACATCGTGGAGATTCCATTTTTTTTCCTTAAGTCTAGCATAGGAGGGTCACACATCGTGGAAATTCCATTTTTTTTCCTTAAGACTAGCATAGGAGGGTCACACATCGTGGAGATTCCATTTTTTTCCTTAAGTCTAGCATAGGAGGGTCACACCTCGTGGAGATTCCATTTTTTTCCTTAAGTCTAGCATAGGAGGGTTACACATCGTGGAGATTCAATTTTTTTTTTCTTAAGTCTAGCATAGGAGGGTCACACATCGTGGAGATTCCATTGTTTTCCTTATGGCTGGCACAGGAGGGTCACACATCGTGGAGATTCCATTTTTTCCCTTAAGACTAGCATAGGAGGGTCACACATCGTGGAGATTCCATTTTTTTTCCTTAAGACTAGCACAGAGGGTCATTCATTGTTGCGATTCCATTTATTTATGACTAGCGTAGAGGGTCATTCATTGTTGTGATTCCATTTTTATATGACTAGCATAGAGATTCACCCATTGTTGTGATTACAATTTTTTAAGGACTAGCATAGAGATTCACCCATTGTTGTGATTCCGTTTTTTTATGACTAGCATAGAGATTCACCCATTGTTGTGATTCCATTTTTTTTCAAAAGACTAGCATAGAGGTTCACCCATTGTTGTGATTAAATTTTTTTTTGTACTAGCATAGAGATTCACCCATTGTGGTGATTCCATTTCTTTTATGACTGGTATAAAGGTTCACCCATAGTTGTGATTCCATTTCATTTCGTCCAGTATAGAGTCACCCATAGTTGTGATCTCATTTTTTCCTTGACTACCCCAGAGGTTCACCTACTGTATAGTTGTGATTCCGTTTTTCATTGTGTAGTACAGTTGTCATATATATCGTTACTTGTTTGGACGAATTACAACCGGACAGCATAAGCTCACCCATTGTTTTGGCACTAGTTTTCAAGTTAGGCTCCTGTTCAATTACTTGCAAGGCTTGCTATTTGGTGATAATTCTTTCTCAAGAGGCATTTTTCACAGCCATTGTGCATTTTGCCCAGCTCCATCTTCATCCTTCCTCAGCATAAGCTCACCCATTGTTTTGGCCCTAGTTTTCAAGTTAGGCTCCTGTTCAATTACTTGCAAGGCTTGCTATTTGGTGATAATTCTTTCTCAAGAGGCATTTTTGACAGCCATTGTGCATTTTGCCCAGCTCCATCTTCATCCTTCCTTCCATGAGACTCTTGCATAAGGCTAGAGCGTCTTTCCCCTCCGTGTAATTTCTGGCACGGTTAACATCGTACCTTGTGTTGTTGAGTTTTTCCTGTCGCTGTCTCCACAAAAACTTAGCAAAATGACTGCTGCTGAAATCAGTGCATTTGTGGACTTGGCAGAAAGACAAGGCTATGAGGGAGAAGCATTGCGAAGGTATGTGCGGGAGCTCATGAATGAAGACAAAGCCCGGAGAAGAACAGAGCAAGAAAGGATGCGCTATGAAAGAGAGAGAGCGCATGAATTAAGAATGCAGGAGATAGACGCCCGATTGGCACAACTCAATCACTTGCCACCTCAACCCAATGTTGCCAAAGTCCAGCAGGACAATCGCAGGAGGACCCACTTCATTGAAGGGTTCACCAAGGAACTCCCTACAGTGGAACTGAAGGTGACCACGTCCCAGCTCAGCAAGAAGTGCGGACTGGGGGAAGGGAGTGATCTTGCAAATTGAGGGCTACAACTCATGCTTGGGTCAAAAGCCCGTGAAGGGTGTACAGCGAGTGCCCCTTAGGTGCATGAAGGCTGCCAAGCCGGAGCCTAAAACTGTTAGGATGCAACCTGCATGGGAAGACGACTGGCTCGGTGACATTGACCTTGGTGAGGTAGCTTGGCTAAGTGAGGAGGCCCAAGAGTCTTCCTCCTCCAGCAGTGAGTCTGAGCTTCGTACGTCAGAAGTTAATTCTGGTGAAGGTGTGCCACTTTCCACCACAGGGGATAGGGCTACTCCAAGCGTCATGCCAGAGACCTCAGAGGAGAGCCAGGGGTCTCCCTTTTCCCACCGTGAGTCTGAGCCGAGTACCCGCAAATTCAATCCGGGTGAACCTTTGCCACTGAACACCACTGGAAATAGGGCTAGCTCAATCACCGGGCCAGAGGTCTCAGAGCAGGCAAGAGGCGAACCACCCATCAGCGCCGAGACCCCAAGGAGCCAGACAAAGCTCGTCAGGTTCCCACTGCTGGATGAGACATTGGTAAACAACAGGGCACCCGCCAACTCGAACGAGGTGGAAATAAATAACCCCTCTAAGGCTGAGTTCCTGCTAAGGGATGAGGTGCCCCTTAAGATCACCCGAGGTTCTCACGATCCTGTTAAGGTCTCGTGCCGGCAAGTAGTTGTCCCCTGTAATCTCCACTTGTCGATGCTAGGCGTGGCCCATAAGAGACTGGGAGGACACTTTGGGGTAACAGGTCCTACCCAGATGATCCAGCATCAATTGTGGCTGGGCTTGCACGAGATTGTTAAGGCTTACCTAGCATCCTGCCATCCTTGCCCAGTCTCCGGTAACTATAAGCAAATAATGCTGAGGGCCTCGCTCCAACTCATCCCATCCATTAGTGTCACAGAACGGACACAATTCTTTTATTGGTATGGCTTCCTAGCCACTTTTCAGAAGGACGAAGGTTCCCACTTCATGGCAGAGGTGTCACGACCTCTGACCATACTCATAATTCATTTTTGGCTTCACCAGGTGCAAGCAGGAATTCCAAACTGTGGGGTTTACTTGAATTTCTTCCAGACATGGGAAAAACTCCAAACTCAAGAGAAAGAACTCTCAGGCATGGGCTCATCTCTTGAGCACCTTGCTTCCTATCGCGCTGACCATGTGTTCCCACAGACATTCTTAACGGACCATAACCGTCTAACCTACTTGACTGAGCTATGTAATGGAAATAAAGGGCTCATGAGGTGTGGCATAGACCTCCAGAACTACAACTGGAAGGTCAAGCGCCTAAAGAACTCGTATGAGAGAGATGTGTTCTCCCAGCATTAGTGCCCAATGCACAGTGCCATGTCCATAGCGTAACCATAGTCAGTAGGTAAATTTAGTTTGTATGAAAAAATATTTATTGGCCTTGGTGTCTCCCCAGGTAGATAAACTTGAGGAGCCATCTTGGCATCATTATTTGCATTTAATTTATTTTCATGTATTTATTTTATCTTTTTTTTGCATATATGCAAATTTTCTTTAATTTTATGCCTACCACTGCACTAGGTCACTTAACTTTAACCCTCTTTTACATTTTGATTTTCAATTTTGCATTTTTTAATTTTTCAGTTGCTGCCTCACAGCCAGCATACTTATTTCTATGTGGCACTTAAAGTTAATTTACAGTCAAAATAACGTAAAAGGATGACCCTAGTTGCAGCTTAGATATTTATCCATTATCGTGGTGAGACTCACTGAGGGAGGAATCATTAAGACTAGTGGCTTCAGACCTTGCTTGCAGAGTTCTTGTCCTGTTTTAGGACAAAATCTCTGCTAAAATGGGGGGCTGTTAGTAATGGCGGTCATTACGCCACCTTTTTCAAATAACTAAAGACCCCGCCAGCAAGCACGAGTTGAAATGCCACGAGTTTTGGGACCCTACCCAGAGTCTCACCCCCCCCCCAACCATCCTATACCAGTCTACTCCCCCTGAGATCTCAATTTCAGCGACCTTCTACGAGTCACGTGACCACATCGAGGTCCCAGGAGAAAAAGGGAAGCGAGCTGTGAAGGATGTGGGGACACGTGATCAAGCCTGACCAATAGGACAGCGGTCAGGCCAATCCCCCCACCCACCCCCCCAATTGGGGGTCAAGTGGGGTTGATCTACCCAGGGAAAACTGGAGATCTTTTTCTTATCTCAACCTCCATGAGGATAACATCTCTTCTTCACTCAACCTCCTTGAGGGAAACATCATCTCTCTTCACCCTCAAGACATCAGGGAGGCAGGACCTCTGTCTACATCTTTCCATAAGGGAAAGAGACCAGAGTCATTTTTACTAAAGGTAAGGTGTCTGATTTTGAGATTCTCAATATCCTTACCCAACCTCCCATCCCTTCCTTATCACACCCCATTTTTCCTTATCCTCTAAAGAAAATCCTACCCACTGAACCTTTTATCCTATCCCCTATACCCAGACCACGTGTGCCGTTTAGTCCTAGTTTTAATTAATTCACCCTGTGACAGTGTTGATTCCCATGTGTAACGTTTGAATCCCCAAGCTTGGCATTTTCATTTAATTTGCTTAAAAGTTTTAACCACACGACTTCATCGTGTTCCCAGCCGGTAGAAGTAAGTGTGCTGATAATAATTCAATTTATTTCCCCCTTCCAGGGAACGTGATTGCTGTGCCGGAGTTTCATCCACGGTCCCCCAAACTCCATCCGAAGCTCCTCGTGGCATAAATTATAAGATTGCTGTCTGGCGACCTACCATTGTTATTTGTTTTGTTATGGCCCTTAAGTCCATTAAGTAAGGCTGGACTCGAACCAGTGGCCCATAACAATATATATATATATATATATATATATATATATATATATATATATATATATATATATATATATATATATATATATATATATATATATATATATATATATATATATATATATATATATAAATACATACATACATATATATATATATATATATATATATATATATATATATATATATATATATATATATATATATATATATATATATCCATCCATGTACCTAGACACTTCCCCCAATTTTGGGGGGTAGCCGACATCAACAAATGAAACAAAAACAAAAATGGGACCTCTACTCTCTACGTTCCTCCAGACTAACAATGGACTCAACCGAGTTCAGATGGTACTGCTAGGGTGCCACAGCCCACCCTCCCACATTATCCACCACAGATGAAGCTTCATAATGCTGAATCCCCTACTGATGCTACCTCCGCGGTCATCTAAGGCATCGGAGGCAGCAGCGGGGCCTACCGGAACTGCGTCACAATCGCTCGCCATTCATTCCTATTTCTAGTACGCTCTCTTGCCTCTCTCACATCTATCCTCCTATCACCCAGAGCTTTCTTCAATCCATCCATCCATCCAAACCTTGGTAATCCTCTTGTACTTGTGCATTCATCTCCTTCTTTAACAGACAGCCATTTTCCATTCTCTCAACATGGCCAAACCACCTCAACACATTCATATCCAATCTGGCTGCTAACTCACTTCTTACACCCATTCTCACTGTCACCACTTCGTTCCTAACCCTATCTGCTCGTCATACACCAGCCATACTCATTAGACACTTCATCTCAAACACATTCAATTTCTGTCTCTCCGTCACTTTCATTCCCCACAACTCCGATCCATACATCACAGTTGGTACAATCACTTTCTCATATAGAACTCTCTTTACATTCATGCCCAACCCTCTATTTCTTACTACTCCCTTAACTGCTCCCAACACTTTGCAACCTTCATTCACTCTCTGACGTACATATGCTTCCACTCCACCATTTTCTGCAACAACAGACCCCAAGTACTTAAACTGATCCACCTCCTCAAGTAACTCTCCATTCAACATGACATTCAACCTTGCACCACCTTCCCTTCTCGTACATCTCATAACCATACTCTTACCCACATTAACTCTCAACTTCCTTCTCTCACAAACCCTTCCAAATTCTCTCACTAGTCGGTCAAGCTTCTCTTCTGTGTCTGCTACCTGTACAGTATCATCCGCAAACAACAACTGATTTACCTCCCATTCATGGTCATTCTCGCCTACCAGTTTTAATCCTCCTCCAAGCACTTGAGCATTCACCTCTCTCACCACTCCATCAACATACAAGTCAAACAACCACGGTGACATCATACATCCCTGTCTCTGCCCCACTCTCACCGGAAACCAATCACTTACTTCATTTCCTATCCAAACACATGCTTTACTACCTTTGTAAAAACTTTTCACTGCTTGCAACAACCTTCCACCAACTCCATATAACCTCATCATATTCCACATTGCCTCCCTATCAACTCTATCATACACATTCTCTAGATCCATAAAGGCAACATACACCTCCTTACCTTTTGCTGAACATTTCTTGCATATCTGCCTTACTGTAAAAATCATATATATATATATATATATATATATATATATATATATATATATATATATATATATATATATATATATATATATATATATATATTTATATATATATATATATATACCAAGGGGGGTAGCCGACATCAACAAATGAAACAAAAACAAAAAATGGGGCCTCTACTCTCTACGTTCCTCCAGCCTAACAAGGGACTCAACCGAGTTCAGATGGTACTGCTAGGGTGCCACAGCCCACCCTCCCACATTATGCACCACAGATGAAGCTTCATAATGCTGAATCCCCTACTGCTGCTACCTCTGCGGTCATCTAAGGCATCGGAGGCAACCGCAGGGCCTAACAGAACTGCATCACAATCGCTCGCCATTCATTCTTATTTCTAGTTAGCTCTCTTGCCTCTCTCACATCTATCCTCCTATCACCCAGAGCTTTCTTCAATCCATCCATCCACCCAAACCTTGGCCTTCCTCTTGTAATTGTGCATTCATCACCTTCTTTAACAGACAGCCATTTTCCATTCTCTCAACATGGCCAAACCACCTCAACACATTCATATCCAATGTGGCTGCTAACTCATTTCTTACACCCATTCTCGCTGTCACCACTTCGTTCCTAACCCTATCTGCTCGACATACACCAGCTATACTCATTAGACACTTCATCTCAAACACATTCAATTTCTGTCTCTCCGTCACTTTCATTCCACACAACTCCGATCCATACATCACAGTTGGTACAATCACTTTCTCATATGGAACTCTCTTTACATTCATGCCTAACCCTATATTTCTTACTACTCCCTTAACTGCCCCCAACACTTTGCAACCTTCAATCACTCACTGACCTACATCTGCTTCCACTCCACCATTTTCTGCAACATCAGACCCCAAGTACTTAAACTGATCCACCTCCTCAAGTAACTCTCCATTCAACATGACATTCAACCTTGCACCACCTTCCCTTCTCGTACATCTCATAACCTTACTCTTACCCACATTAACTCTCAACTTCCTTCTCTCACATACCCTTCCAAATTCTGTCACTAGTCAGTCAAGCTTCTCTTCTGTGTCTGCTACCAGTACAGTATCATCCGCAAACAACAACTGATTTACCTCCCATTCATGGTCATTCTCGCCTACCAGTTTTAATGCTCGTCCAAGCACTCGAGCATTCACCTCTCTCACCACTCCATCAATATACAAGTTAAACAACTGCGGCGACATCACACATCCCTGTCTCAGCCCCACTCTCGCCGGAAACCAATCACTCACTTCATTTCCTATTCTAACACATGCTTTACTACCTTTGTAGAAACTTTTCACTGCTTGCAACAACCTTCCACCAACTCCATATAACCTCATCACATTCCACATTGCATCCCATCAACTCTATCATACACTTTCTCCAAATCCAAAAACGCAACATACACCTCCTCACCTTTTGCTAAACCTTTCTCACATATCTGCATTACTGTAAAAATCTGATATATATATATATATATATATATATATATATATATATATATATATATATATATATATATATATATACCAAGACACTTCCCCCAATTTTGGGGGTAGTCGACATCAACAAATGAAACAAAAACAAAAATGGGACCTCTACTCTCTACGTTCCTCCAGCCTTACAAAGAACTCAACCGAGTTAAGATGGTACTGCTAGGGTGCCACAGCCCACCCTCCCACATTATTCACCGCAGATGAAGCTTCATAATGCTTAATCCCCTACTGATGCTACCTCCGCGGTCATCTAAAGCATCGGAGGCAACAGCAGGGCCTACCGTAACTGCGTCACAATCGCTCGCCATTCATTCCTATTTCTAGTACGCTCTCTTGCCTCTCTCACATCTATCCTCCTATCACCCAGAGCTTTCTTCAATCCATCCATCCACCCAAACATTGGCCTTCCTCTTGTACTTGTGCATTCATCACCTTCTTTAACATACAGCCATTTTCCATTCTCTCAACATGGCCAAACCACCTCAACACATTCATA
>NC_090725.1:26569115-26581615 GCF_036898095.1 Palaemon carinicauda | reverse complement strand
CTCTGCGATATATCACCGACCTTTAAACCTTTAAACTACTTTCGGTGTAATGCTACGTGGTAGTAAATCTTCTATTTACTTCATTGGAATAATTCCTACTACAGTAATGTGCCTTCAAACAGATGTTGGTCACGTTGCTCCTATCCTTGTATCAGACTGCTAACTAGGCCTCCCCTCATATATTCCTCACAGGGTTCATGCACCATCCTTTGTTAGGTCATTCCGGGAGTTCAATATCGGATTGTTATTTAAACTATCGACTAACGATGTGTTAATTATGATTAGGGGGAGTAAGATAAGGATCGCACTTAGATTATAATACAAAACCCACTTTCACTAAATCTAATGATAAAAAGCGCTTCGCCATAGAGAGTAATTACAGAATGTAGAATTTCTTAACTTTAGGTTACAGTCATTATGGCTTTGAAGTTACATGAAATTATATTTACCCTATAAGCACGTTTTGTACACTTAAACATTTTCACTAATAAAAAGGTGAATGTCTGGCAACCTTTGTTCCAGGATTTTTAAAAACGGATATATTGACGTAAGTGAGAGATATTACGATCACCAACCCATAAAAGAATATAACACAGTAAGGTGAAATAGAGCCGAGAACAGTATATTTTTACGGAGAATTTCCGATTAATATTAACGTTTTTTCAACAGTCTAACCTAATTAAATGATTGATTTAATTGAATATATATCATTATATACTATACAACTATTTATAGACCTTTCCATTACCTAAAAGACAATCTTCCCAGCTTATGGTACTCTTCAAGATTTACTCTATCAGCTGCAATCCTATGTTGGATATCTACAGCTTTAAGACGAGTCCTTTCTGCACTGGCATATTCATAAAAATACAGATAATCCCTAATTACAATCACATTTTTTAAAATAAAATAAAATAACTCTTGCATTTAAAAACAATTGTATTATCTTCAGATATCTTCCTACGACCACCTCTCCAATGTTTATCATTGGTGTTTCCTACCGCCCCCACCAGCCAAGTTCTTAGTAATGCCAAGCTCGCTTGTAACAGCAGCGTTTGGCACATAAATTTTACAAGTTGGCAAAGCCTTTCCTTCTGCGAATTCATAGTCAGTAAGGTTTTGATTGATTTTGTTCCTTGGCGTTTTCAAAAAATCCCCATTCACCCAACTATTGTCTAAAAACCCAGTCTCAAGAACAATTACCTTCCAACATACTCAGTTTGGAGTGAATTGACAATGATTATAAAACTACCAGTATTAGTATGTATGATTATTGATGTACCATACAATTTATAGGATCTCTCTCTCTCTCTCTCTCTCTCTCTCTCTCTCTCTCTCTCTCTCTCTCTCTCTCTCTCTCTCTTCTTAAGAAAATGTTTTTTGAATAAAAATTTTGTTTTATAATAATTGCATCGATATTTATTTTCCCTTACTGTACCTAAAGTATTTATTTTTTTATATAAATTCCGGAGCAGTTTCTAAAGGTTTTGGAATCTTAAGTAAAATCCTTCCAGCCTTTCCCCTTCCACCTCCAACTCCTTTTCTTTTGTAAATTTTACCAGCAAAAATGTCACATATGATGACATTACTCTAGGTAATTTCCCTCCTACAAAGCTTTTTATATAATGATTAGGAAAAAACTCTATAAATTCGCAGGTAATTACCCAAAGTTGTTCAAGGATAAGATGCAGGTTAAAGGTGTGATACATTCGTATAAGATGGTATGCTGTTCATAAGTATTTAATTAATTGGTTAATCGTAAGTAAGGAGGTGGTTTAGAGAGAAGAGTGATTCTTCCTTGGATAAAGTTTTAAACGCTTCAATAAGGAATTTCTTCAACAATTACCTTTTACAGAAAACATTCCATTTCATACCAACATAAAAAAAAAATTACTTGATCTCTTACTTTGAAGGAAATATGATATAGGGCATATTTGCTATTATGAAGAAGATTTGCTAGTTTCTAGAATCCATGATATAGCAAAATATAAAACAAAATATCGCTGACGAACATTAAAAACACGAAAGACTTACTCTGGTAAATTCACTCCAATCAAACAACTAATTCATGAGATAATTTTGGATCAACAGCATACAAATCACCAACCAAATACACTTCAAAATGAGATCTATTAATTTCTCTCACACCTTTTACTCAAAAGCCCCTGAATTACGTTTCTCTTACACATACTGGTGTTTCACTCTATTCATGCCTTTTAAAATTTTCTTTATATCTCGCAATTTCACTTTTGGTACCGTCTTAAGTTTTTCATTATTTCTATATATATATATATATATATATATATATATATATATATATATATATATATATATATATATATATATATATATTCAAATAAGCCATATCTATTTTGATATATTAATGTCTGGATTCTCTTAACGACCTCGGGATCAGAGCCCCAGGCGAAATCTCACAAAGACAAGAGCTTGGCTCCGGCCGGGAATCGAACCCTGGTCGGCAAGCTTATATAGACAGTGACTAACCCATTCGGCCACGAAGGAAGGATCCAGACATTAATATATCAAAATATATATGGCTTATTTGAATATGAAAAACACGTAAAATGTGCAAAATTTATCATATATATATATATATATATATATATATATATATATATATATATATATATATATATATATATATATATATATTTATTATATATATATATATATATATATATATATATATATATATATATATATATATAAAATTCCAGGATACCTCAACTTTAACTATGCATACTATATAACTCTAGTTAGTCTTTACATAATGAATTTTAGCTTATATGAGATATGAAATTATCTCTTTGGCAAAAACTAAAACTACTCATATGGTTTATTTCGCATTGAATCCTCATGACTTTAAGAAATGTCAAATTAATCTAACAAAATGTTGAGTACTTTTTGGATCACAGAATCTATAAAAATGCTAAATTGTTTATCCTCACACCGAAGTAAACCCGATGAAATTTGTAAGTGCGTTTAATTGCAAATCTGGTAATTAGATCCCGATCCATCTGCGCATACGCATCAATGGATTTAATTAGGATCTGATTAACTGTTACAGAAGAGAGCAATGATGCTGCTACTCTTTACATTTTTATTTTTATTTAATCCTGAAAATGCTACCGAGCATTTATTTCTTTTAACATGTAATTAGTTACTGTTATAACCAATATAAGTTAAATATCCTATAAAATGGAAAATTAAAACAAAGCATATTATATGAATTATCTTTTTTGGGGGCTACTACATATATACATCTATATTGGCAAGATATTTAATTTAATCGAAAAAATAATTGATCAGCTATTTTTTCTGAAAGTCAATATATCACATAGGTTGATATTCTCTGCTCCCCTATCACCACCAAAAGCGTATCTAAATGACAGATATATTCATCCTACCACCTTAGATAACAAATTACCCTCTGTATCTAAAGTAAATAAAATAAAACAGACTTGAATCTAGTTTCGGTACATTGGTTAATATTTATAAACTTAAACTTAGCATGTCATTTTCCTCTCATTTTTCCAAAAATAGTGTATCGGATATGAGGTGATGAAAAATATGTCATTTCTCTTACAGAATTATAGCACCACGCTTGAGGGCAAAAGATATTTCTTTATGAGTTGTTTGTTTCCTTTTTTATCATATATGAAGGAATCCTTTCACGTTTTATGAAGTTTTATACCTAGAAAATAACACTCTGGAGTTCTGAAATACCATTAATATTGAAGAAAGATATAAAGCTTCATTTATATTGCATGTAACTGATACTAAACATTTCTAAAAAACTTCACGACAAATAAGAAAACCTATCTTATACGCCATAAACAAACAGAGATAAATACGGACACACACTCTCTCTCTCTCTCTTTCTCTCTCTCTCTCTCTCTCTCTCTCTCTCTCTCTCTCTCTCTCTCTCTCTCTCTCTCTCTCTCTCTCTCTCTCTTCATTAATTTAAAGAGAACTATAAAAAATACCTGTAATATGGAGTTACAAAAAAGGCCAATGACGAAACCATTTTTTTTTCTTTCTAAGGAAAGAACAACCTACTAGAATCATGTAGCGTACCATATAAAGTGTTGATTCTTTTCATGAGTATTTTTCTGCAATCTTTTATGTCGTATTTATAAAGTTTCATTTCCAAATGAGTTGATCGCTTGTTTCAGAATGCCATGTTAATAATTTTTTTATTTTCAAAGTAGTTTTGAGGCGAGAGATGGAAAAAAAGTTTAATACTGATTATGATGTTTAATGGAAAAAAATATTCAGGTTTATAAATGAAGTTTATTAACCATAAAAAACAGATTATAATTCTAATAACGTGAGTAGTTTATTAAGAAGGGCTTGTTTCCGTTGTATTAACTGGTTTAAATTATACAGCTTAATGAATTATATCTTGACTTATTTTAGGAATAATGCACACCCCACAATTTATCTAATTCAAAAAACATTTGCAAATTATAATTACAAACTAACTGAATGACTTTAGCACTTTATCAATAAGAAAACAATGTATAATATTACAAAATTCATGCTAATACAGATTTTACAAGATTTTTTCCAAATACTTCACAATCAAAATGAATAAAAGGCATAAAAACAGTTACAAGTTGTTGAAATATCTGTAGTACATCTTTTTTACAGTGTCCGGGAAGCAGATCCTCACTACACTTTGGCTGATCAAATTGAACAGGTTCCTAGCAGACAAAACCTTACAAATCAGGAATACGAATGTTTTAATTAGAGGGTTTTCATTTTAATAGCTTTTGAAGATTTTATAGGAGTCTTTGAAAACTATAATTCTAAAAGTAATTTTGGTTCCTATTTTCTTCCTTTGATTATTTATCGGTATCATTTTATCTTTTTCTAGTTAATTTTACGTTTCATTGCTAATGGGTTTCTTTGTACATTTCTTTATGATATATGTAAGTAAATGATTAGTATAATATCCTTCACTCTTATGATTTATATATTCACATGAGAAAATGATGACCAAATGCTATAAAGAGTCTGAAAAATACAAATTATCAGCATGTTGACCAGAGATTTTATATCTCTAATAAATATACATTATATATATATAATTTTTTTCAGCTAACTACGTTTAAACTGTATATACATCGGCACCATACCGTCCATGTACTCGACGAAAAAAATTTTAAATATTGATATCTCTTCCTTAACCTAAGTGAGTAAAATATCAGGGAGCTGACATTTGATATTTCTACTCTCCTCTGCCATGACCTTAAAGGTTTAAAGGACACGCATAAAAGACAGAAGTAAAGGGCAGTAATATTGCCCTATCAAGTAGGACAATGCCCTAGAGACTGACCATATATACATATGATCAGCACTCAAGCCCCTCTCCACCCAAGCTATGACCAAGGGGGGCCAGGTAATAGCTGCTGATGACACAGCAGATAGTGCTATTGGCTCCCAAAAACCCAACAATCTTAGCTCACAAGGATGGTGAGGTTGCAGCAACCAAACGAACTAACAAGTTTAAGCGGGACTCGAATATAATTCTGGCAATCACCAGTCAGGGACGTTACCCCATAGGTCAGTACAACCCTTAGGCTGTGAAACAGCTCCAAACTCACCATTTTGGTTCACTTATTACTGAAGGCGTTTATTTTTCCTTTGAGGCGAATTCAAGTATCAACTGCAAGTTTCAACTATTCTCCACTTCAAAAGATCAAACTTGAAGCAAATTATTTTATGTTGAACGTATATGAAATATCTGTTTTGATGTTGCTACTGTTCTTTAGATACTTTATTTTAATTGTTCATTATTTTTCATAGCGCTTATCTATTTAAAAAAATTTTCTCATTGGGCTAATTTTCCTTGATAGCGCCATTGGGCTAATAGCATCTTGCTTTTCGAACTATGTTTTCTAGATTAGCTGGAAATAATAATAATAATAATAATAATAATAATAATAATAATAATAAAAATTAAGCTAAGAAGAGGAAATTTGATGGTGCTTTATTCTACAAATTATCGTTTCTTTATATATGACTCAACTTGCCCGATTTCCTATCGGGCAATCTCATATTCAAAAGTTTCTGCTACCTATTTCTTTGATAACCCATACTATGTTGGCCTTATCAACAACAGTTATTACAACCTTCATCAATAACTAGTCTTCCACTCTTTGACTGATAAGAAACAAAGAATTTCACTTGAAATATCTTGGTAGCCACTAAATATTTTAAAACGCTTCAGAACAGCCAATGTATATTTGAGACCATTGTACCTACCGTGTGTCACACAATCGTACAGAATTCATTTTGTATATATTATGCTTGTATCTTCGCTCTTTCCTCGCACTAAAAATAACCAGAATAAACATGTCTGCGTTTCTCCTATGTAACATTGTCTGTTTCTCGAACATGTAATTTCCTGTTGCCTTGAGGTTTTATATATAAAGGAGAGAGTTCTATAATAAATTAACTCAAAGGCAGTGTGAAAGCAACTGAGTTAATTTATTATAGCGGCCAACGGATCTACGATACCCACCTACGGTTACGAGAACCTCACATTATCGTTCGGAAAAGGTAAATTCAATTGGAAATTTCTCGTTGCTGACGTCACATTGCCAATCCTCGTAGCGGATTTCCTCTCTCATTTCCACCTTCTGGTCGATGTCGCCCACCAACGATTGGTCAACGTAGACTCGTACTTGTTGACACCTCTTCAACCCGCCCCCTCTAACCTCGCCCTCCCCATTAGCGCACCCATGGATGCCTATGCCCACCTCCTCACGTCGTACCCGGAAGTTTTCCGTCCAGAACTTCACCAAACGCCCACGGTTCCTGCCAAGCACGGTATTTATCACCATATCAAGACGACGGGACCCCCAGTTTTCGCAAAATTCAGACGTCTGGCACCAGAACGATTGGCAGACACCAAACAGACGTTCGACGAAATGGAGGAAATGGGCCTTTGCCAAAAGGCCTCCAACCCATGGTCGTCACCCTTACACATCGTTCTGAAGAAAGACGGCTCCCTCCATCCGTGCGGGGATTATAAGCGCCTGAACATGCAAACAGAACCGGATCACTACCCCCTCCCAAACATTGCCGACATGACCTCCTACCTGCACAAAGCAAAGGTTTTCTCTACGCTCGACCTCCTGAAGGGGTATTATCAGGTACCTATGAACCCAGAAGACATCCCCAAGACTGCCATCACCACTCCATTTGGTACATACACCTTCAATTGCTCCTTTTTTGGCCTTCGTAATGCTGGGGCCACGTTTCAACGTCTCATGAATGGCATCTTAGGGGACCTCCCTTTCTGTGTATTTTATGTGGACGACATACTTGTGTTCTCCTCCTCAAAAGAGGAACACCTCCGTCACCTGCGCATCGTGCTCGACCGCCTGGAACAAAACGGCCTTGTAGTCCGGTACGACAAGTGTACCTTTGGCGCCAACGAAGTGTCGTTCTTAGGGCACCGCATCACTCCTGAAGGAGTCAACCCTCTCCCTGAGAAGGTAGCAGCCGTTCAGAACTTCCCCGTGCCCTCGACAGTCAAAGCTCTGCAGGAATTCTTGGGCAAGATCAACTATTATCACCGTTTTCTGCCAGCCATTGCTGCCACTCTTGCTCCCCTCTACGCCTCCCTCAAGGGCAAGCCAAAGGACCTGAAGTGGGGTCCCCTTCAAGAAGCAGGCTTCTGCAATGCAAAGAAGGCCCTATCAACTGCTGCGGCTCTCACCTTTCCTATCCCACATGCCCCTCTCCTTCTCTCCACCGATGCCAGCAACGTCGCTATTGGTGCAGTACTCAAGCAGGTGGTCAATGGCTCGCCCTGCCCATTAAACTTCTTCAGCAGTAAACTGTCCAAGCCAGAATCAGGTTATTCTACCTTCGATCGAGAATTGCTGGCGGTGCACTTGGCTGTCCGTCACTTTCGCCATTTCGTAGAAGGTACGTCCTTCGTCATACGCACAGACCACATGCCTTTGGTGCACGCCTTTACTCGACAGTCTGATGCCTGGTCCACCCGGCAACGCCGACATCTCTCCGCCGTGGCTGAATACAATTGCACCCTTCAATACGTCCCTGGGAAACTTAATCCCGTTGCCGATGCCCTGTCAAAAAGCACGTTGGCTGCCGTTCAACTGGGATTGGATTACAACGCCCTGGCTGAAGCCCAACGACAGGATCCAGAGTATCAAGCATGTAGGACATCCTGCACGTCCCTCCGTTGAGAAGACTTCCCCCTCGAAGACTCCAACACCACCCTCCTCTGTGACGTCAGTACTGGTAGACCGCGACCTTGGATTCCTGCTCCCATGCGACGGCAGGTGTTTGATTTCATTCACGGCCATTCACATCCCTCGTACCATTCTACTGCACAGCTGCTGAAGGCAAAGTTCATTTGGCACGGCATTTCTAAGGATGCTAAGGATTGGTCTGCGCCTGTACTTCTTGACAAACTTCCAAAGTACATCAACACACGGATTCAGAAGTGGGCACCTTTCCTCAACCTCAGCGTCGTTTCGCACATATTCACGTCAGCGTTGTAGGCCCCCTACCCACATCACAAGGACATCGTTACCTGTTTACCGTCATTGACCGCTGCACTCGTTGGCCTGAAGCCATTCCCATGGAAACTGCAACGTCGGCCTCATGTACATCTGCCTTACTCTCTGGATGGATTGCAAGATTTGGTATCCCTAAGCATATTACTTCTGACAGGGGAACCACTTTCACCTCTCAATTGTGGACATCATAAGCGAATCTCCTGGGCATCACCCTACATCAGACAACGGCTTACAACCCCGCTGCCAATGGAATGGTTGAACGTTTTCATCACACCCTCAAAGCAGCTTTGCTGTCCCGCTGCAAGGATTCCAACTGGTTTACTCAGCTTCGCTGGGTCCTCCTGAGACTAAGGACCACTCCTAAAAACGCCCTCGACGTCTCTGCAGCTGAAATGGTGTATGGCGACCCCTTGGTCGTCCCTGCCGAATTTTTTCCTTCTACAACATCCTCCGACGATCTCCAGCACATACGTCACGTCGTGTGAAAATTTACTCCATGCCGCCAGACTTACATGCCCCCAGCAAAGCATCACATACCAACAGACTTGCACTCTGCAATGCAAGTCTTCCTGCGCAACGACACTAGCAAGCCACTGCTAACGCCCCCTTACACGGGCCCTTTCCTTGTGATCCGCCACAGTCCGAAAGCATTCCTACTAAACATTCGTGGCAAAGAGGACTGGGTCTCCATTGATCATCTAAAACCTGCTTATCTTCTGGCAGATGACCCACCTACAGTTTGCGTCTCTAGATCAGGGCGCCCTATTTAACATGTACAGTTTGTCATTTTTAGAGGGGGAGCCATGTACCAACCGTGTGTCACACGATCGTACATAATTCATATTGTATATATTAGGCTTGTATCTTCGCTATTCCCTCGCACTAAAAAGAACCAGAATAAACATGTCTGCGTTTCTCCTATGTAACATTGTCTGTTTCTCGAACATGTAATTTCCTGTTGCCTTGAGGTTTTGTATATAAAGGAGAGTGTTCTATAATAAATTAACTCAGTTGCTTTCACACTGCCTTTGAGTTCACAACCTTCTCTGCCCGTTACACCATGCTAAGAAAGAATTTAAAATCTGAATACTCATCCCCTCTAAACTATGTTCTACCGTTCCCTTTTAGCAAAATTTATTAGCCGCTATTACATTAAATAGTAATATGAATAATAAAATTATTATTTCATTATTTTATATAAATCCTTGATCATTTCTCAGATGCGTCATTACAATTAAAAATGTTTAGAATATCATAGTCAATCTATACATAAACACATATTCAGGTATGAAGTAATATATAATTATCTCTGGTTTGTGCATGTGTATATGAATCAATATATAATCATTTAAACTCCCTTACCAACTTCAGTTAACTACATAACCCTAAACAACAATTTTCCTCTTAATTTATCATAGTGATTAAAGCTCAAGCACCAACAGCATTCCGAATCCCTGTACCTATTTGTGGAGAGTCGAGCAATAAAAGAGTTTGTAACCAGGGGAGTAAAAAAAGGAGAAGCAGTTTTGGGACTGCAAGAGAATAGCTCCTTGAGTTGTAAAGTCGACTGGAACCCCAAAATTAATTTCCCCCGATGGCATTAAAAGCAGCTGATTTGGCCTTTTCCAAACACAATGACCATCGACGGTTATTGTCGTTGTGAAATGCATTTTTGGCAGAAGGTTTTTTTCCTTCGTTTCTGTTTTGTCTATGAACCTGTTTCTCTCTATATAATACTCTCTTATTATTATAATAGTTATTATTATTATTATCATTATTATTACTTGCTAAGCTACAACCCTAGTTGGAAAATCATGATGCTATAATCCAAAGGGCTCAATAAGGGAAAATAGCCCAGTGAGGAAATAAAACAAGAAAAATAAAACATCTTTATCACAGTAACACTATTGAAATAAATACATCCTAAATAAACTATAAAAACTATAAAAAAAAACAAGAGGAAGAGTAAAAAGATAGAAGAGTGTGCACGAGTGTACCCTCAAGCAAGAGAACTCTAACCAAAAACAGTATAAGACCATTGTATAGAGGCTATGGCACTACCCATGACTAGAGAACAATGGTTTGTAATGTCCTTCTCTAAGAAGAGCTGCTTACCATAGCCTATGAATCTCTTCTACCCTTATTAGGAGAAAAGTGGCCACTGAAGAATTACAGTGCAGTAGGTAACCCCTTAGGTGGAGAAGAATTGTTTGATAATCACAGTGTTTTCAGGTGTATGAGGACAGAGGAGAGTCTGTAGTGAATAGGCCAGACTATTCCGTGTATGTGTAGGCAAATGGAAAATTAACCGTTACTAATAGGAAGGATCTAATGTAGTACAGTCTAGACAGTCAAAAAAACCTATAACTCTCTAGTGGTAGTATCTCAACGGGTGGTTGGAGCCCTGTATAGTTTCATGTGATATTTATTGTTGTCCCCAGAGTATTTGAGAGAGAGAGAGAGAGAGAGAGAGAGAGAGAGAGAGAGAGAGAGAGAAAGTTTTGCATGGTGCTTTGCTGGCGAGAGTGGTTTTCATATTTTTATTACATTGCTGTTATCACATTAATAGAAAAAAATTCTGATATATTTTTCTCTCTGCGGTCCGCAGTCAGTTTTCTATCTTCTCGCCTATTTCTCTAATTTTTGAGTGGTTTTTAAACCTTTCTGTAAAGATTTATCGAATTTTTATATGAACTAATACAATTTCTAATATTAATTCCTATGCATAGAAGGCTCTTTTGGCCATTAGTACCTGTTATAAGCCAATAATAATATACAAATATATAATATTCATTATTAGTAAACCAATAATTTTGATTGTATTGAACAATATTTATCAATAATCATTACAATATATAAAATTCTTATTGCATTAAGGAATATCCTTTTTATAAGAATTAAATATAAGATTATTACTAAATAGAGAACTCAATATAAATTAAAAATTATTCATTTTAATGATTTATAAGAAAAATTAGTTAAAACTTTATATTAATTTATAGATGATGAAATATAGAAAAGGAAATAATTTTCTCTAGTGAATAAGTCACTTCTCTAAAACTATTGAATTAAACACTCCATCTTTGTAGATATTAAGAAAATAATAATGGAAAACTTTACGAGTGTCAATCTAGAGAGAAGATTATACCTTAAATAACGCTGATCATTTTATTCCGAAAATATTCCATTGCCAATATATATATATATATATATATACATATATATTTACATATATATATATATATATATGTATATATATATTTATATATATATATATATATATATATATATATATATATATATATATATATATATATACATAGATATATATATATATATATATATGTAAATATATATATATATATATATACATACACACATATATATATATATATATATGTATATATATATATATATATATATATGTATATATATATATATATATATATTATTTATGTTGGTATTCCTTGTCTTATTGCCAACTGCTGTCCTTACCATTGTTATTTTGTTCATGCCCTGAGTTCTAAAGCAAGGCCGGACTCACAAGGCCGGGCGTAACAGTGTATATATATATATATATATATATGTATATATATATGTATATATATATATATATATATAATATATATATATTTTATATATATATATATATATATGTATATGTAGTACATATATAAATATATATATATATATATATATGTATATATATATATATATATATATGTATGTATATATATATATATATGGATTAATATCAACACAACATCGTGTTCAAATAGAAATAAATTTCTACCTCATACCTGAGATCGAACGCTAGCCCCTTCTAATGAAAGGCCAGGTCGAAACCAACCATGTGTGTATATATAAATATATATATAAACATATATATGTTTACACATATATATATATATATAT
>NC_090725.1:26561615-26564115 GCF_036898095.1 Palaemon carinicauda | reverse complement strand
AACTATTGTTGCAGTATTAATTTTTGCAAGTTAATTTAAATACCAATTTTCATTATGCTATTCAATCTTTGAGAATATCATATAATTTAGTCATTCTCCTGTTGTTAACGTATAAGCAGTAATTCTTTATATTATTGATATAAAAATGTACTCGGAATTTGATGCAATTTGAAAAAATAGGTTTTTTTATTTACTTTATATTCTAACTAAGAAAATTCCGATTGAGAAAAAAGTTAAATATATAGAGCCCATCTCTCCTGAATTATTCACAGAGTCACTAGCAGCAGTTTATATGAGTTTATATTAGGTAATGGTATGAATTTACATTAATAGGAAATACTTTAACAACGTCAGATTTGCAGATGATATACCTCTTTAGTTACTCATAAGAAGAATTTCAAAAGATGATAGAAGATTTGAATAAAGTAGAAACGTAAGACTGAAAGTTAATATTAGTAAAACTTAGATGATGTTCAATGAAAATGCAGAGAAAGGTCAAACAAGAGTTATAGACGGACATCTAGAAATTGTTAATGAATATACGTACTTACGCAGATAGTTATTGTTTCCCCAGGAACTGAGACCTGAATTAAGTAAAGAATAAGCATAATATAAGGAGTTTTAGATAACCAAAACAAGATTTGGAAAAGTAAAATGACACTTAAAAATGCCTTTAGAAAGTAATGTACTTATTCAGATGATCCTACCAGTATTGCCTTATTCCTCTGTAACTTGGACCCATACTTAAAGCATTCGAACATCAACCGTTAACAGTCCACTATAGATCAAAAGGCCTCAAAAACATCATTCAATTCGTGTCTGTTCATGGTCTAACTATGCTTGTCTATACCCATTAATTTTCTTAGTTCGTTCATCCATCGCCTTCTCTTCCTTCCGCTGCTTTTTTTTTTTTTCAATCTAGAGGGACCAATAATTTATCATCTACATTCATCTATTATCTCATTATTGCGCGCTACCGATGTTATTTTTTTTTATATGATGTTAGTATATCCTCTACTTTAGTTCCCTTTCGCATCCATGTTTTTTTTTTCTTCTTCTTTCCTTTGCTGTTATTCACAACATTATTCTTCCGATTGGTCTTTGAGTTGTAAATAACTGATGTTTTAAGTCTTTGTGTAAGGCCTCGGTTTTTTAATGCATAAATTAAAACTGGTAGGACCATCTGATTGAATACTTTTCTTTTATTAAAAAAACAGCATTTTTGCTCTCTTTCATATGCTTATCCTTCATTTACTTTAGGTCTCACCTTATCCTTTTGCAATAATCAAAAACATAAGTCATTCATTATCATATGTGTGAAATTCACTTATGGTTGCAAGCATGTTAGTCTCAACCAGAAAAAAAAACACGCTGTTAATTCAAGAAAAAACCTTTGACTATCCTCCCCAAGAAAATAGTGCAACTTTAAATCACCTTGGAGAGAGAGTTTTGTCCAGGTGCATATACGTTAATATTTTCTTTTTGATCTAATGGAAAGATAATTCAAATTTCATTTATTAGCTTTGTCAGAGAGCATGTTAAAGCTTTGGATTAATCTATTATCATCAATGCATGTTTCATTATCATTCGGGTCATTCTTTAAACAGAATAACCACCATGAAAGGAGGAACAATAATTGATTTCCTTTTTTTAGTAAAGTTACTGTCCATGGACGTTTTGCTGATAGCCAAACAGTGAGAGGTTAAGTGGTATAGATGAATAATGAATTTGGTTACCCTTTTGCTACCTAAACACAGATCAACTTTCATTCATTGTTGATGTTTCAACAATAATTTAAAGACAATACCACACCATTCAAGGGTAATTCGCCATCCCAAAAACTCCGAAAAATAGAATAATATACTCTTTTTATTGTGTCACATTTATACTTTTCACAAGGTAAATATTTTTCGGTTACCTTACTACTCAAAAATAGAGGCATGATAGAATAAAAAACAATAACAGTCGTAATTGTAAATATGTATATATATATATATATATATATATATATATATATATATTATTTTGTTTTGACTTATTAATATATTAAATATACGGGAACTCATAATGAAAATATGAAAAATATTCTTCGTTATATGAGTAATTGATCAAGTCAAATAAAAGTTTCTTGTCAATATTGATAATCAAAGTAATTTTTGATCATTATCCACACAACGACCAAAATGTATAAGCTTCATTAATACAATTAATTCTTTCCCATAGAGGACATTGGAAAGACTATTATATTTTCTCTATGTTAGTTTAAGAATTTCAAAGGCCTTACTATATTGTAAACTAGCCTACTTTATAATATCACCTCATTTAGAGAGTATAAAAATAAAGCCTTGAATGATTTCTGAAAAGAGACCTTTGCATAATCTGATGTCTAATACATAACCTAACATTATTCCAAAGGAATTAGTACACATTTTGCTGTACTTTCTCAATCTCATCCGTATGCTAGTCGAGTTATACAGGAAGTATTAGTGCAATGTCAATA
>NC_090725.1:26554115-26559115 GCF_036898095.1 Palaemon carinicauda | reverse complement strand
TACACAGTAATGTGAACTACTGAAACTATGAAACTGATTAATTATTCCGCCAATAGTAAGTCTTAGAGGAGAGGAGCCAAAGTCACTCATTACCGGGAAATTGATATAATGATTTTTACTATGAAGTTACCAAAGTTCTTTTTTTTTTTTTTACTTACCTGGTTGAAAAATTCTCACTTATTAACTACGCAAATAAATCTATGTTTGTTGTTCTAAAGATAGAATATATATATTCCCTCAATAATCTTCATTGGAACCGGGGTAAGTAATTAATTATATTTTGTATCCTCTTTCTATTTGCATAAATAATCAGATTCAATTTATCTCAAAAGCAAAAAATATCTTAAATATCAGTCAAATAGTATTATTATTAAAAATTTTATTTAATATCTCCACTCTAATAAGTTTTATGGTTCCTCTATGCTAAAGAATGTTATTGCTGTCTACTTTCCATTTTGTTGAGAGGCATCAATACTACAACTAAAATTAATAATTATTAGAATAATAATTTTCAACATATAGTTATTCATAAGAAAAGCCATTCAGAAGAATGAAATTATATGTTATACAAAATTTCAGATTCATCTTCAAGTCCCTTGAAACTTTATCTGAACTAGATGAATGATAAACTGGTGTAGCAAGTAGCGATATTTTCCAATTCAATTGATAAAGAAAGTAGAAATCAATAAAGTTGTTACTGAATTGGAGCGGTAATTTATATAAAAGTATTTTCATCTGTTAACTCATACTGTTTTCAGTATAATCTACAATTTAACTTTATTATTTCATCAACTTTACAACTTTAATACTGCTGCCCATTTACATATTTATTTTGTGTGTTGTTTATTTTTATCATTTCCTTATCACCAATAAAAGCAGAATCTTAGTCTCTATTACTAAAATAATGTAAAGTCAGTTTAATCCGGTTATCATTAAATTCCAATTACAAACACACCCAATGCGAAAATAAATGCACTATATATGCCTGGTATAGCATTAGGAATGTGGCTATCATACATGCTGATATTTTTATGACTCAGCTTTTTTCTGCTTTTTTAGAGGGAAAACTTTCAATGTTGTTTTATAGTAAGATTTAAAGATGTGGGAAAAATATAAATTTTAAGTTTAATGGATATGTAAACACAAACAGCATACAAGCTGATGCTTTTATGACTATGATATTTTCTTTCTTTTTAGAGGGAAATACTTCAATTTTAGATAGTAAGTTGTAAAGATGAGTAAAAAAAAAAAACTTTTATTTATGTTTTTTTTTAATTTTTTTTTTATTCAAGCACAAAAATTTAGCCTTAAAATACCTTACGAATATCAAAACATCCATGTAGATATAGAATTTATTTTTCGGATAACTTTAACAAAACACTGGTATTACAATCTTTACCAGGTTCAGAAATCTATAATTATATCTTTATTCATTTATATCTAACTTCAATGGGTTTTTGTCTAATATGTGTTTACTTTGAGGACAAGGAATTTTTTAGTTTATTTTGACTTTTAAACAATCACCCACTTTCTGTTGATATATGATTATTTTTACAATTAATTATACAATTAATGATTCAAAAAGTAAATAAATATATTAACTTTATACAGGGATATATCAACATGAACCGAGATATGTGAGGAGCTAATATTTGTGCATATATGATAATCATCCTTTTCATGGAAACCAATTTTTAGATAGGTTCTAACGGTAAAAAATTAAATCGTATTTTTCTATTACGTATTATGATTAAGAACTGCAGTTACATTACATACTTTTGAAATTTAAAGGAGGGGAAGTGATTAGTAAATAGTTATTCCAAAAATATCTAGAGTGGGGATGAACAAGAAAATTCTAATTATATCATTAGTAAAAATGTGATAATTTGTTTACAATCAAAGGAAATATGTTTACCATTACACCATTAGATTTTATTCTAGTCTTATGCCGGAAATGGTATCTTTTTGCTCTTTCAGAGACACAAAATAACCATATTTGTCCAAATTTAAAATTTCTTTGACTCAAGTAACAAAAATCAATGATGATTCCTTACGCTCTCTCTCTCTCTCTCTCTCTCTCTCTCTCTCTCTCTCTCTCTCTCTAAGCCCAACAACAAATTTCTTCCTTCTAACCTTACCTCATCAATCTATCTTAACAAGAAATGATAAATCTTCACTTCAGCTGGGACTATTTCTCATGTCTGACCTTCCTTTGCTATTTTCTTGGCTTCTCCTCACAAGTCTGATTACAGTCGAAAAGCCATATCAGTCTTGAGGTCACGAAACACAATCAGCTTGATTTCCCGGACTCATCTGCTATATAGCGAGGCTGGATGTATTTTTAGATAAAAAAAAAAAAAACTCAAACATTGCCAATCTCGCTTTCGAGTGCCATCCAAAATTTCTTTTAAAAAGAGCTTTTAGATTGATATAAATGTATATTTTTCTTAATAGTTGTTTTTTTTCCGTAACAATACTGCATTATTTTAGTTATGTATCTGAATGAAAAAACAAATTAGGGGAAACAAAAAAAAACATCCTTTTTTAGTTTACATCACAGAAATTATAGTATAAAAATGGGAAAAAAATAATATTGTTGTTAAGCTTGATTAATTCTCTTTAAAAAAAAAAAACACGCTAAGAAATCCATGCTTCTACATAAGGAAGATATCATGATATGAAATGTTCATGATATTGAAGTAATATTGTTTAAAAATGGCAAACTATAACTTAAAGACATACTTTAGATATCACTGTTGATTCTTATTTATATCATGAACATTCATTGTATGTGAGGTTTACATCTTATAATTAAGGTAAGTCCTGAACCGTCTTGATACAAGTGGGCATCCGATTCTCTCGAGACCCAAATAGTGTGGCTCCAAATCAAAAAAAAAAAAAAATATTATTACTGCCTCTGAAGAAGTGATTTATTACATTATGTTCACTTTTTACCCGAACAGGAAGTTTTGCCAATTATTTTGAAGAACTCAGACACAATATATATGAGAGAGAGAGAGAGAGAGAGAGAGAGAGAGAGAGAGAGAGAGAGAGAGAGGGGGGGGGTTAGTGGTTAGATAATAAAGAATCTTATACATATCTGCAACTTTGAATTATTTACTACATAATATTATATCCTTCATCGAAGGTGGAGAGGAGATTATTAAGTTTTCGCCGAGGGTTATCTGTTTGTTTGTTTGATTGTTTCAATGTCAAAAACTTCCTGGCCATAATTTTACCCATAGAATATGGGAAAATTCAGGGAATAATTGTTATTTTGAGACATGGAAATGATTAAATTTTGAAAGCCCTAGGTTAAAGATCAAAGTCAAGGTACAAAGGTCGTTTGTGTATGAACAACTTCCTGCCCACAATTTTACTTATAGAGTAGTGACACATTTAGGGAATAATTTTTATGTTAAAACGTGAAATAATTAAATTTAGAAATTCTTATGTCAAAGGTCAAGAAAAAGGTCAAATGTTGAGAAATAAGCTGCCGTGGCGAAGATCTGCGCTCTATTGAGTACCCCTATAGTTTATTAGTTTCATATGTTTCCTGATAAATCCATTAAGCAATAGGTTCATTCAATCGGTCACGAAGAGATGATATCGTTAACTTTTTAGTTTCAAAAATATGAATCACTCCATGCAGAGATGAGTTCACGATTTGTATATATCCTAATCAGTGCAATCAATTCTTTTAATGTCACGCCGGTTTGGGCAGAGCTCTGTGTTGATTTAACGTTAGTTTATGGATCAAATTCATATGAATCTATATATATCATAGTAAATATATTTGCCGTTTATATGAGATTGACTATCATAGAGAGTCCTGTACCTAATTTTGATTAGACGATTGTCATAAAAGGATTTATCTGGATAGTTATTATATTTCAACAAAACTTTTTTAAGAGTAGGTATTGTAGGCTAGCAACGTGACCAAATAAACTTTATTAGCCTGATTGTAATTCTTACCTATAATTACAAAAGGCCTTTAATATAATTTTATCTTCGCAAAAACCCTTTTTTTTTTTTTTTTTTTTTTTTAGGAACATGACAAGAAACAAATGAATAAGATTTATTACCTACAGTACAAGAGTACTTTTAGATTGTTATAATCAATCCTCTATCATCCCCGGATGCATAGGCATAAGGCCTCAATGACTTCAGGCCATATGTCTGTTTTGTACCAACTCTCTGACCTCAACCCGATTCTCAGATCCAGACTCGTGACATTGTCATCAGCCACGTTTCTCATGGTCTACTACGTCCTCTCTTCCATAAGGGTACATCTTGGACTAACTAATCTTCCATTCTTAAAATATTATAACTGTATCATTCACTGTGGGCACTCCTGCCACCTCGGGAATAGCCGCTTTGTTATAAGATTCTCCCATCGCAATGCCCAAAATCATTCTCAATGTTTTAATCTCAAAAGCAAGACATTTTGCATCAGTTCTTACAGTGCTGTACCACGGCTGGTGCCCATATGTTAATACCGATATCACAAGTGAAATGTATATTTTAATTTTGCTGTGAACTGATATAATTTGACTTCCAAACTGTGCTATGTATTTGCTTATATGAAACGTAATTTTTTTATAAATTTAAGAATCACGATAGCATTAAACGTAACGAGAGTAACATCATTGGATCAACCGAACGTGTATGACTTTAATTATTCAAGTGATAATAAGTAATAATGCATAAAATAAGTACTTAAGTGAAACTATAATGGCTGATATGTAGTGAAAAGATTATAATCTATTTTTCCCCTTATACTGATTGTCATTTCTTTGTATTCAATCACTTATGATTTTTTTTATTTAGTTACTTATGATTTTTTGTATACAAATGCTTATCATTGTATTCAATTACTTTGATTTCTTATTCAAATACTTATAATTTTTCATAATCATTTACATATGATTTCTTGTATTCAACTAATCATGATTTCTTTACTATAACGTAGTTATTCGTCATATACAGTAGAGCGCCAT
>NC_090725.1:26541924-26546924 GCF_036898095.1 Palaemon carinicauda | reverse complement strand
GACAAAAGTCTGGTCGTAACAAATAACTTTGGTGTTTACATCCATTAACACGGGATTAATGCCACTAAATTAAAGTATTTATCTTAATTCCCTTTGGTGATAAGGTTTCCATCCGTTTGTCCAGGGAGTTTTCCCTATCGCTATCGTAATGTGAGCCTCGCGTATTTGTCGTTTAGATAAGTTAATGTTCGGTATGATAACGTTACTCTCTCTCTCTCTCTCTCTCTCTCTCTCTCTCTCTCTCTCTCTCTCTCTCTCTCTCTCTCTCTCTCTCTCTCTCTGGTGTATATTTTTTTTACTCTTTTTTCCAGGTCCAACGGATGCAGTAAACTGTAACACAGTAAAGGAATTAAGGATTAAGTTAGACAATATTATAAATACTGTCTAAACGCTTAAACGAAATTACTCTACCCAAGAGCAAATGAAGTCCCCGCTGATAGACTAAAAAGTCCAAGAGACAGTCAAAATCCTTGTAACTTCTCGTATCTCTAGCCGTTTCAGTAGGTAAAAACAAGTTTAAACACATATAGTTGGCAAATAGGTGTATTTATGATTATTTAAAATCTTGATATCTCTATTCAATTTTACTCATTTCAAGTATTCTCAGATAAGATTTTCGTCATAAATGGAAGAATGTGTTATTTACACACGTATTTCACATTTTTATAGTCATTTCTTTTAGATATCCTTAACATTTTAGGAGAAATTTTCCAAACTTTTAAGTATCAAGTGTAACTGATTATCTATGTGCCTACCTTAATCATATGTATAGAGGTTTATTTGTTATTTATAGATGGCACAATAAATAACGGTAGAAAAATCGCTTCAAAGGAACCTAATATTGTTCCTAGAATTCTAATTTTAACCCATTTGATCAAGTTCTAAAAAGCTTCAAAGAATCCAAATCATAATCCGGTTGTAGGGATAATGCACATATATCCAATTATATCCTGCTAATAAATTATCATGATTGGATTCGTTTATTAAAACGGGATTAATAACTTCCCCTTTGTATGTGATAATAAATGAAAAAAAAAATTTTGAATACTGTAACTGTTTTGCATATATGGGCATTCACACCCTAATTATCAAATCAACAGTCCTGGGGTGTTAACTACAGTACACTCTAAAAATAATTTTCCGTACATTTCTTCTATTTACGTGCTTTTTTAATTTTTTTTTTTTTTGGTATGGGATAAGCACGGTTGCCTTCTTTTTGATAGATCTTTCTTTGGCTCTGTGGTAGACCGTAGTCCCGATCGGCTGCCGTGCCTCACATCGCTTTAGATAACGGTAGCGTATGTTCAAGTATTGTACCAGTCACCAGCGTCCTTTTTCCCAGCAGCGAGGAGTTTTGGCTTTGTTAGATCGACAGTTCGAGACGTCTCTAATGTGGATTCTTTATAGACACTATGAACTGATTAACTTGTGTAAGTGTATCATAAAAGGAAGTTCTCCGGCAGTAATTGCTGAAGCAGGATCTTAATGGAAAATTTCTCAGGTAAAACCATGGAGGGTAAAAGAGGCTCATGCGTCTTAAGGAATGATTCTCCACAGAATATCGAGGCTGAAATTACGTTTTAAATGAAGTCTCATGCAATTAGGTATTAATTTGACTCAGTCTCTGGCTGGAATATCACATCCCCCTCACAAAACCTTTTTATGGGGGGGGGGGGGTTAGGGTATTATTATATTGTAACGAACAATTATTTTACTGACCTACTACTTAGAGCTGTTTATGCTAGAGCTTATATTTTTTTTTCCTCTCTCAAAAAGAATAAACTGTATTTAAATCATACAGAATTTCATAATAATTCCATAATGCTCTTCCTTCACTCATAAGAACGTAAATTCATTTAGCGAAATTAATTAAAACTTTTTTTTCACAATTTTCAATAATAGAAAGAATTAAATGTTTTGAATTATTCCTATAACCGAGATTGGAAATTCTCAAGCTGTGACGTCAGACAACGCTGAACTATGTATGGAATGGAAACAATTGAAAAGGCTTTGTTGATCTCTGTTTTCGTATTGAACCCTTTAATTGTAGATTAATAAACTTTCTTCAATGATTATGATTTTCTCACTACAAGCTATGTTGATATCAACTGAATGTGATTTTGAAAAGCTTTATTCATTGCTTCTATTAAAATAAATGTTGTGTATTTGTTTTGTTAATTCTATCTTTTACACTTAAAAAATTACAGCACACAAATAATGAATATTGAAGGATTTTTTTTTTTTTATTAGTACCTTTTCCCCGTAGCGACCGCAATATGGTGCGGACAAAACGCTTAATCTGGAAATGTTTTACCGATTATACGTTTCTGATTAAGTTATGATTAATATATCATTTAAAAACTAAATGATTATATATTTTATTTACATTAATAATGATTATCCTAAGAATATAAACAATATGAAAAAATATTACATGTATTACAACAAGGAAAAACACTCAAAACATATTATTAAAGCTTTGATTAAAAGAATATGATAACAAAAGTTATTTACAAATTTTTATTTTGTTTGAATAAAAATTACTTTTCATGAAAATACTTTTTAATTTTACTTTTATTATTTTATGCGTTAAAAATAAGAAAATAATTATAATCTCTTAACTTTGAACATCGATGTTAATGTAAAAAGAGCAGAAATCTCTCTCTCTCTCTCTCTCTCTCTCTCTCTCTCTCTCTCTCTCTCTCTCTCTCTCTCTCTCTCTCTAAGGTTGTCGACTGTTGAATAATAGCTATAGATACTTGTACTTGCATCTTTCTGGACATTAGTTGTTCGAAAGAGTTTATATTCTAAGGATATAATGATATTTCTAAGATTATATCAGAGTTGTGGGACAGCTTTTGTTTGGATAATTTTCTCTTTGAGAGAAAATTTTACTTTAGAGTAATTTTGTCGATATTTAACCTATACAAAATTCTCTATTAAGGCCCCCTCCCCCCAAAAAAAAAATCTTTAGAAGACAAATATACAGACATCAGAAATTCCAGGAAACCAAATAATCATTTCAGATTGGAGAGTAAATATATTTTTGGTATTGCAACACTCCGCACAGTTCCACTTTTAAATGCACATGATATCCTGAAATCTGAAGGAAAGGCTCATATTCATGAAACGTTTCTGAAAAAATTAGGTACTATAAAATATTGATGACAGAGAAGTTTAGGCTAAGACTACATATACAATATAGGGCGAAAGTTATACAAGAGACTAAGAAGAAGTTGAATATGAACTATGCAATTGAAATACGATCTGATTAAGCTATGAACAAACTATCATATTATACGTAAAAATATTATCCACTGGATGCAAATTCTATCACTGATTCAGTAATTCATAATAAGCTTAATGTTACTCATGCGTGATAAAGAAACTTCCTTTTGATTGAAACTAAGACATGTGAGAATTTGAATTTATACACACACACAAACACACACACACATACAAACACACACATATATATACAGTGTATATATATATATATATATATATATATATATATATATATATATATATATATATATATATATATATATATATATATATATATATATATATATATATATATATATATATATATATATATATATATATATATATATATATATATATATATATATATATATATATATATATATATATGTGTGTGTGTGTGTGTGTGTGTGTGTGTGTGTGTGTGTGTGTGTGTGTGTGATAGTACATATCAAATATATCAATGCAATACAAAGTTACACAGTACTATATGAGGCCATATATTTCATGAGTTAGAAAAAAAAGTTGTCTGTAAGGTTAGGCTTGCATTTTATTAATATTTATTATTGATATTTATTGCAACTGAATAATATCTTTTTCCAAAAATAGCTATAATGCAATTATGATATTTATCATAAACAAAACTGGCGTTATTGTTTTGAAGGAATTTTATACATTTCGCTTTGGTTTCTTTATCAAGATACTACTGCGTTTGAAAGATAAAAATTCTTTCATATCGATTATAGTGGGTATGATATATGGATTCTTTTGCATTGTCAGAAGAATACCTTATAAAAAATTAACGTGTTTAATGTTGCTTAATACTCTGCTTATAAGAAAATTCAATTAAATATTTTTTATTACTGGAAATACGGGACTTCCATTCTGTATTCACAGTTCAATTATTTTGAATAAATTGGTATTATTTTTTGTGTGATTCGAATCATACCGTCTACAAAGTTCCCGTCGAATACCCTACAATTTACATTAGGTAATAATTTTATGAAATCTTTAGGAACTAATATTTAACAAATATGCAGAAAACAAGAGAAAACAACATAGTTAAGAAACAAATTATAAAAAAAAACAGCAATTGAATGTGTATACATCTAATTTCAAAATAATACCAGACTTAAGATTGAAAGTTTACTATATTATAAGAATCAAAATAAGTCCTCTTTTTTATCTCTATTTTTTTATATTTGAACTTGACGAAGCAAGAGAGAACATTATATGAAGATGTGAATAGACATATGAACTGTTACCTCAATGTTAAACCACTAACCACAACTAACAAATAAAAAAGAAATATATTCAAAAGTTATTCCAAAATGCTGTATATATTAAATCTATATAAAGAGATGTTGTTTTTTCTAGGACTTTACATTTTTAGGCATGGCATAGTAATTGAAAAAACTATTATACATAAAAAACTTCTATTTTAATGAGAACCACCAGGCGATGTGCTGGAGAATGCTATATATGGATTTTAAAAGTTATAATTCTTGGAATCCCTCGAGAATATGTAGAGCATAGTATAAGTAATATCATAGTACCTCATATGGCTTGATTAATAAATTAGATGCCAGTTCTGTATGATAATACTAAATGCAGTGGTTAGAATCTTGCCCTGAGTTTATACAATAAGCATATTCTAGAATATTTTAGGTGAAATTTATAAAGAAAACTGGTGTCATTTGAAATATAACATCCATCTGAAACTACCTATACAT
>NC_090725.1:26511924-26536924 GCF_036898095.1 Palaemon carinicauda | reverse complement strand
TATTTCACTAATATCTGAATCTCGAACACTTCTTTTTTCGAGGCACCAGCTGCCCATTGAGACACTGCCACTAGAGAGTTAGGGGGTCCTTTGACTGCCAAGACAGTACTACATTGGATCCTTGTCTCTTGTTACGGTTTTTTTCCCTTTGTCTATACAGACAACAAATAGTCTGGCCTATTCTTTACAGATTCTCCTCTGTCCTCATACACCTGACAACACTGAGATTACTAAACAATTTTTCTTCACCTAAGAGGTTAACTACGGCAATGTAATTGTTCAGTGGCTACTTTCCTCTTGGTGAGGGTAGAGGAGTCTCTTTAGTTATGGTAAGCAGCTCTTCTAGGAGAAGGACACTCCGAAATCAAACCATTGTTCTCTAGTCTTGGGTAGTGCTATAGCCTTTGTACCATGGTCTTCCACTGTCTTGGGTTAGAGCTCTTTTGCTTGAGGGTACACTCGGGCACACTGTTCTATCTAGTTTCTCTTTCTTCCTCTTGTTTTGTTGAAATTTTTATTGTTTATACAGGAAATATTTTAATGTTATTACTATTCCCAAAATATTTAATTTTTCCTTGTTTCCTTTCCCCACTGGGCTATTTTCCCTATTGGGGCCCCTGGGATTATAGCATCCTGCTTTTACAACTAGGGTTGTAGCTTAGCATTAAGTGATGATAATAATAAAAATAATAATAATAATAATAATTATAATAATAATAATAAAAATAATAATCATAATAATAACTACAAACCTTGATCTATAATCTATAAACATATTCCACAAGCATAAATTCGAGTTGGAATTGCAATTGTTAATGCCCATTGCAATTATAAAAGGTTTCTATTATAACCGTCTATATTATCGCATCTAGACTTTCACAATCTGGCAAATGTGATTATTTGAGTGAGATAGAATGATATAATGAATGCTACAGTAATAACAAAAAATAATAATAAAAAAAAAAATAAAAGATCCTGCATCAACTTATCCAAAAGAAATCAGAGAAAAATAAGGAAGCAATGTTGAAGCTGAACTGGACACTAATTGAATAGCAGAAAGATTGAAGAGTGACGAAGTTTAACCTTTGAAGAAGACCAACATTGAGAAAATATATTGGAACTAATATAGAAAAGCTCTTCTCCTTATCACTCCAATTTTTACCGTAAGTCTCAGGTCATTTACAATACTATAACCAGTATTTTTTAAACGGGTGCAATACACAAAGACCGTAAAGTAATATTTTCCAGTTTTTATGCAAGAAATGATTTATTATCCAACATATTATGAACTATTTTTCTATAATACTCTTTTTTTATTACTTTATTCCTTGTTTTTTTTTATTCTTAGCTTTTCTTATAAATTGGAAATACAATATAAAAATTATCTATTCAAAATATTTTGCAATAACTACATAGATGACGATATATTCCCTGGAAGAGCAGAAACCGTCGTTCCTATCAATCTCAATGTTAAATGATGAATTGCTTCTAAGATTAAGATTGCGGTTTGGCTGCAACTGAGGGGAAAGATATTCCATTTGTAAGGGAAACCTAGAAAATATTACAGTGGGAGTTAAAATAAGAGAAAGGGTCTTTGCTGAAGTTAAGATTAATCATCACTTTCTCAGATAAAGGGAGGATGCAAATTTTGATGATTGAATTTAATCTAAGAGAGAGAGAGAGAGAGAGAGAGAGAGAGAGAGAGAGAGAGAGAGAGAGAGAGAGAGAGAGAGAGAGAGAGAGAGGTTTTTTAATTTTTTGATGAACAATAGGTAACATGTGTCAATATGTTATTAGGTGACTTATTTTCCATTTTCAGATAATATAAATTGGATGAAAGCAATTAAATTTATTTTTTATCATAGGAAATTTCTAAAATATCCTAAAAAATCATATTCCAGGAATTTTTATCAATAAAATATATAGATGAAAAATTCTTCAGATACTGGTAATCCTAAAATCTGTCAACGCCAAACAACAGGAAATGAAAGTAAACCTCACACGTGATTACTTCTCTATTATTGAGGCAATGGATGAAAGTTCAATAACAGAACCGTGAAGACAATCAATGCAAAGACAATGTCTTTAGTTAGATATAGAGCAGGAATATTGGAATGGGCAAATGAAGACCTGCAGAGGGAAGATGGATATCTGAAAGGCTTTTGGAACCAAAATTTCATTCCTATTTGCAGAGAAGCTAACAAAAACTAATAGTCAAATACAAGGGAACTATGGCAACTAGGTGAAATTTCATTAAGTTTTTAAATAAAATCAACTTCCCTCTGGAAATATGTTCTTGTGACAGTAGTAAACATGGAGCTGAAAAGGAAGGGGGAAAATTATGTTGTTGCAAAAGAACATCAAGGAAGTTATGCGTTACTACCTGGAAGTCTTAATTGGTAAAAAATCCAGGTATTGGTTAGGTTATGCAAAAAAACAGCTTCTATCATCATTACTAGCTAATCTACAACCATTGTTGGAAAAGCAGGATACTATAAGCCAAAGGGCTCCAACAGGGAAAATAAGACCAGCCAGGAACGGGAATAAAGAAATGAATAAACTACAAGAGAAGTGATGAACAAATATAATAAGATACATTAAATTAGATTTTTCATATATGAACTATAAAAAGAGACATGTCTGCCTGTTCAATATGAAACATTTGCTGCAAGTTTAAGGTTTTGAAGTTCCACTGATTAAACTACCTGATTAGGAACCTCTTTCCACAACTTCGTCACAGCTGGAATAAAACTCCTAGAATACAACGTAGTACTAATCTTCATGATGGATAAGGCATGACTATTAAAATTAACTGCATACCTATTATTATGAACCCAATACCCAGAGGTAAACTACAGATTTATAAAATCAAATAATGTTCACATTTTAGGCTATCGATACATGTTATTATGCCTGATTGTCCATTAGTCATACGGAGAAAATGATCCAAATTAGCCAGTAATAGTCAAATCCTAATAACGAATTAGATTTTTCCTAGGAAAAAAAAATAGCAATTTTAACAATTTTAATAATAATAATAATAATTTTAATGACTTTAATAAAAAAAATCCTTTTATTAAGTGACCCTTTTCGTTGAAAATATCTGGAAAGTCAATTTCCTCACATAACCTTACTAGTTATACCAGATTTGGTAAACATACGCAGACATAATAGATACCTCAAAATGACTCGCTGAAACATTTTAGGGCTAAAATGAAAGCATAAAATTTTTGGGAAATCCCATAGTAAAGAGTTTTCGTCACTTCTCTTTTTCCTTTTTGTATTTTGGCCTCGTTCCTACTAATATGTATCATATATTAACTAAAAAATACGAAACACAAGAACAGTATTGCAACTATGAAGAAAATTTCCTAATCCTACCATAGGTGAAGAAGCAAAATGCAGGTGCGTAATAAATATAGATAAGTTTCCCTTGAAAACCTTTTGATATACTTTGATCAATACCTTAATCACCCACTTCGAACATCACTGCGCTTTTTTACTAATTAGGCTGTGGCTTCAAATACCTATTTCCAAAGGACCTAAATATCCAATGCATTGGTGGGATTTCATCTACGAAAATCAAGTAGAGCAGCCATGAAAGAATGAGCGTTCGAGCCATTGAACCCCTTACGGTACATGGAGCCCAATCATATCCTTCATACCGGGGTTCTTGTAAATGAAGGATGTTAGATCACGTCGGATGAAAGGTATTGATGGGAGCCCTCAAGAATTGGAGTATAACCTTGGAATGAAATATTCAATTTTAAATACTCTCATAAGATATAACTCTTCTTAAGAACATGGTTTTTCTTTTCAAGTCAACGCTTATTTTTCAGATTTAATTTTGTAAAACGAAGAGTTTCTTAGGTTTTTCTTTAAAGGAATAGAGTTTTGTTAGATTCAATAGAAGAAAAGAGTTTAGCTCTCAATTTTCCAATTGTACTTGTTTCCACACAAGAATAGTAGCTAATCCGGTACATAATTTAAATTGTTGGATAATAATCTCAATTTATTTTTTCATGGTCATTAAAAATATGCAATGATAAACATTCACCATACAATACAGTTACTAGATATCATTGGTCATTGAAGATATCCTAGATTTTTCTAAAATATGACTGATAGGGTAAAAGTCCATTGAAGTAGATTTTCGAAACATATGCTACGGGAAAGATTGAATATTACCATTATTTGAATTCAGATTAGAAATGAATGGGCCTATTGATTCAATGGAAAATGATAATATAAGGTTTTAAAATCTGAGACACAAAAAAAAATAATATAAGAAACTCTGCATCAAAACATAGCAATAGTGGCATGGTGAATTATATCGGAAAATGAAACGCAGAAATGTATATGGCCAAACAGAAATTTCTCCAAAGAAAAGATAAAGCTATAACGGAAAATCAGAAATGCTAATATCCTCGAATCCTTGATCTTCGGGATATTTTTATTATCATTATTATTATTGTTTTTTTTTTAACTGCATACAATGCTTACGCCATTCCCAGTCCGGACTACATTGGTTGAACGATGGAATTACGCAGCCTCCATTGATCCTGAGAGATATTGATTCAGGGGTTCCGCTTGGCTTGTGAATTCAAAGAGATCTTCTTCTGCAGTCCCCAAATCCCTTCCCCCTCCCAGCCACTCCCCACCCCTTTCCCCACCGTGGTTACCAACTCATTTATGACTCAAATGTTCCTAAATGGGAACAGAGATTAAGAAAACTGATGGTGTGGAAGTTTTAATTACTTTGTGTAATAAAAATTCAAATGGTTTCAGCCTTTAGTTTCTCATAGAAAGACATTAAAGAAATGGTAGACACACACATTTACATGCACACGCGCGCGTGCGTGCACACACACACACACACACACACATATATATATATATATATATATATATATATATATATATATATATATATATATATATATATATATATATATATATATATATATATATATATATATATATATATATATATATATATATATATATATATATATATATATATATATATATATATATATATACCTGTATATGTATATTTATAGGTAGATATATGAATAAATATAAGGAGAGAGAGAGAGAGAGAGAGAGAGAGAGAGAGAGAGAGAGAGAGAGAGAGAGAGAGAGAGAGAGAGAGAGACACTTATTAAATAAGCACACATGTCTCATTTACAAAATAAATTTTTCTTAAACAGAAAATGCCCCCTTTGGCCGCGGGGGCATAAAATCAATTAGAATAGCGCCAATGTTATCCCTGTCTGTCGTAAAAGGCGACTAAAAGGGACAGGACGAGGTGGAGCTGGGGGGAGAGTGACTGCTCCCCGCACTCTAGTTTTGGGGTGTTTGAATGTGCGTGGATGTAGTACGATAGAGAGCAAATGATGTGATATTTGAAGTATGTTTAGGAATAGAAGGATGGATGCATTGACCTTGTGTGAGACAAAGATAAGAGGAAAAGGTGAAGTGATGTTTGGTGAAATGTGTCTGGGATTGAAAGGGGAAGAACGAGAGAGGGTGTGGCTTTATCATTGAGTGAATGGATGACAGGTAAAGTAGTGGAATGGAAGGCGATATCATCTAGGTAATTGTGGGTAAGTGTTAGGTTGGGTAGGGAATGCTGGGCGTTTGTCAGTGCGTAAGGGCCAGATAGTGAGAAAAGTGAAGAAGAGCGGAATGAGTTCTGGAATGAATTAAGTAGGTGTGTAGAAGGACTAGGTAGAAGGAATTATGTAGTTGTCATGGGTGACTTAAATGCTAGATTGGGCGCTGGGAAGATAGGTGTCATTGGGAAGAATGGCGTACCAGGTGAAAATGAGAGTGGTGAGAGCCTGGTAGATATGTGTTTTGAGCAAGAGATGGTGATAAGTTCTAGCCTTTTCAAAAAGAAAGATAAAAATAAGTATACATGGGTAAGAGTGGCAAATGGAAGAGTAGTAGAAAGGGCATTATTGGATTAGGTGTTGATAACTAAAAGAATGTTTGGAATATTGAATGACGTGCACGTGTTTAGGGGTATGGCTAACAGTATGTCTGATCACTTTTTGGTGGAAGGAAAATTAGTTTAGCAAAAGAGTGGGGGAATAGAGTAGGTGGATTTAAAAGGGAGCTAGTGAGGGTTGAAGAGCTAATAAAACCGGGGGTAAAAAGTAAATATCAGGAAAGGTTGAAAATCGCATATGACGAAGTGAAAGTAAGAGAAACTGTTAATTTAGAGGAGGACTGAAAGTTGGTAAAAGAAAATTTTGTTGGGATTGAAGAAGATATGTGTGACAAGAAGGTTGTTGGAGGCAGCATGAGGAAGGGCAGTGAATGGTGGAATGAAGGAGTGAAGGTAAAAGTGGAAGAGAAAAAGAGGGCTTTTGAAGAAAAGGCTGCAGAGTAATAGTAGAGAAGTATGAAAAATATAGAGAGAAAAATGTGGAAGTAAAGCACAAAGTAAGTGAGGCAAAGAGGGCACCTGACCTAAGATAGGGTCAGGGATTGGGTCATTCATATGAAGAGAATAAGAAGAAGTTTTGGAAAGAAGTGAAGAGAGTGAGGAAGGCTGGCTCAAGAATTGAAGAGACAGTGAAAGATGGAAATGGAAGGTTGTTAAAAGGAGAGGAGGCAAGGAAAAGATGGGCGGAATATTTTGAGAGTTTACTGAATGTTGAGGATAATAGGGAGGCAGGTATAATTGCTGCTGCAGGTGTTGAGGTGCCGGTGATGGGAGATGAGAATGAGGAAGAGAGATTACGATAGAGTAAGTGAGGAGAGCACTAGATGAAACGAGAGTAGGAAAAGCATCTGGTATGGATGGTGTGAGAGCTAAGATGTGGAAGGAAGGGGGTGTGACTGTACTTTAATGGTTGGTGAGATTGTTTAATATGTGTTTTGTGTTGTCAATGGTACCAGTCGATTGGGTTTGTGCATGTATTGTACCACTATATAAGGGTAAGGGAGACGTGCATGAGTGTTGTAATCCAAGAGGTATTAGTTTGTTGAGTGTAGTTGGAAGAGTGTACGGTAGAGTAATGATTATAAGGATTAAGGATAAAACAGAGAGTGCAATCTTAGAAGTACAGGGTGGTTTTAGAAGAGGTAGGGGTTGTATGAATCAGATTTTTACAATTAGGCAGATATGCTAGAAATATTTAGCAAAAGGTAAGGAGGTGTATGTTGCGTTTATGGATCTGGAGAAAGCGTATGATAGTGTTGATAGGACAGCAATGTGGAATGCGATGAGGTTATATGGATTTGTGGAAGGTTGTTGCAAGCAGTGAACAGTTTCTACAAAGGTAGTAAAGCATGTGTTAGATTAGGAAATGAAGTGAGTGATTGGTTTCTGGTGAGAGTTGGGCTGAGACAGGGATGTGTGATGTTGCCATGGTTGTTTAACTTATATGTTCATGGAGTGGTGAGAGAGGTGAATGCTCGAGTGCTTGGACGAGGATTAAAACTGGTAGACGAGAATTACCATGAATGGGAGGTAAATCAGTTGTTGTTTGCGGATGATACTGTACTGGTGGCAGACACAGAGGAGAAGCTTGGCCGATTAGGGACAGAATTTGGAAGGGTTTGTGAGAAAAGGAAGTTGAGAGTTAATGTGGGTAAGAGTAATGTTTTGAGATGTACGAGAAGGGAAGGTGGTGCAAGGTTGAATGTCATGTTGAATGGAGAGTTACTTGAGGAGGTGGATCAGTTTAAGCACTTGGGGTCTGTTGTTGCAGCAAATGGTGGAGTGGAAGCAGATGTACGTCAGAGAGTGAATGAAGGTTGCAAAGTGTTGGGGGCAGTTAAAGGAGTAGTAAAAAATAGAGGGTTGGGCATGAATGTAAAGAGAGTTCTATATGAGAAAGTGATTGTACCAACTGTGATGTATGGATAGGAGTTGTGGGGAATGAAAGTGATGGAGAGACAGAAATTGAATGTGTTTGAGATGAAGTGTGTAAGGAGTATGGCTGGTGTATCTCGAGAAGATAGGGCTAGGAACGAAGTGGTGAGGGGAGAACAGGTGTAAGAAATGAGTTAGCAGCTAGAGTGGATATGAATGAGTTGAGGTGGTTTGACCATGTTGAGAGAATAGAAAATGGCTGTCTGCTAAAGAAGGTGATGAATGCAAGAGTTGATGGGAGAAGTACAAGAAGAAGGCCAAGGTTTGGGTGGATGGATGGAGTGAAGAAAGCTCTGGGTGATAGGAGGATAGATGTGAGAGAGGCAAGAGAGCGTGCTAGAAATAGGAATGAATGGCGAACGATTGTGACGCAGTTCCGGTAGGCCCTGCTGCTTCCTCCGGTGCCTTAGATGACTGTGGAGGTAGCAGCATTATGAAGCTTCATCTGTGGTGGATAACGGGGAAGGGTGGGCTGTGGCACCCTAGCAGTACCAGCTGAACTCGGTTGAGTCCCTTGTCGGGCTGGGAGGAACATAGAGAGTAGATGTCCCCTTTTTTTTTGTTTCATTTGTTTATGTCAGCTACCCCCCAAAATTGGGGTAAGTGACTTGGTATATGTATGTATGTTAAACAGAAAACGCAAGTTTAATCAAATTTAGTTGAATGACAAGGAATCAGTATCTTTTTTAAGGTAACTTTCTCTACTTCTTCTTCCTCTTCTTCTTCTTCTTTTTCTTCTTCTTCTTCTTCTTCTTCTTCTTCTTATTATTATTCTTATTATTATTATTATTAATAGTATCAGTAGTAGTAGTAGTAGTAGTAGCAGTAGTAGTAGTAGTAGTATTTGAATTTTTTTCATAGAACTTTTCTCAAGCATGTTTCGTAAAAAAAATATATATAATGACGAAGGACAGGAAAAAAATCAAAATTTGATTTAAAAAATAATTATCCCTCATCTGATACTCTGTATAAGCTTTTTAGGGAGTTTATGATTAATAACCAATATATAAGTAACACTACTGTATTCTATTTCATACCTTATAGGAGTAATACAGACACCTACATCTGTACTAATTTTACTAGTTATTTCTTGGGGTTGATTCGATCGCATTATTCCATCTTCTCTTCCTCTTTTTTTTTTTTTTGGATATTTCTTGTAGTTTAAATAGGAAAGATCTATATTAATGTTCTTACTGTTCTTAAGATATTTTATTTTGATTGTTCATTATTTCTTTTGTAGTTTATTACCTTGTTTCATTTCCTCACTGGGCTATTTTTCTTTCGGGTTGTAGCTCACCCTAAAATAATAATAATAATGATAATAATAATAATAATAATAATAACTGCTCACTTTTTTTCCTGGTATTAACCCTGTGTCGATGCAGTAGAATAATAATGCTGTTTTTGGAGCCGTATCTTTTATTCTTCTGATGGTAAGAAGGACTCTATTCATCTAATGGAAGAATCAACTAATCACATTGACGTGTCAATTTTTATTGAGACCAAGAGGTCCGTAAATGACATTTAAATACTGACATTAGAAAGTAAATAGAAAATCTGATTTTTAATTAAATATAGGAAACGCCATAACTACTGATGCAAGTTAGCTTGGGATTGAGTCAGCTTGCGTTAAAGAAAAAGGAGTCATAGAGAGTTAAGTGTAAATACTCTAAGGGTTAGGTATGTATAATTGCTCCTACTCAAAGCTGATATTAACTCCTTGAAGAGGAAATAGGAATAGTCCAATCGATAGATAAAATAAAAAAAAATATGAATTAGATAACTATGATTACTTATTAGTAATATCTTAATATGTTCAAGATTTATTAACAGTCGTGATACTAAAGCTGTTTTTTTTTTCCTTTTTTTATGTGATTGTAAGAGATGAGCGAATATGAGTAGGAGCTTGTTTGGGTGTGGTGATCATTATTTGTGCTTGTTCTTAGAGATTGATGTATGAAGAAGAATGTGTCTGAAACAGTTTATTTCTCCGAGGAACAATCAAGTTTAATAAAAGTTATTAGATATTCCTTGGCAGTCTTGTAGGCCTTCCAACCGACCCTAATGTTTAACCTTTCATCTACTGAAATCAATCAATCAGTCAAAGATAATGCAAACATCTTCAATCCGGTTCTGCAATGCCTGAACCAAGGATGACTAAGTTTAAAAAAAAATAGCAAGTTGGTGTTCGCTTACAAGTCTCGTTTGCATAAACACCCTTCAGATGCAAATCTTACTTACTACTATCACTAGATATTGGTGTCTGTAACACTAGTAATCGTACCTACTTATTACGCATTTTAGAAGCTGTGAGGCCTCTATTTTCGGGATTTTCTCACCAACGAAAAGTTAGATAAAAATTGAACGTTACCTCAATTTATTCCACACCTCGAACTGATTACTGGCAGAAAATTTCATTACCAAAATTGTATGAGTAAACTACATGCTCTTGACTGTTTTAAGAAAGTTTACTATATTCTAAGGCAGTATTCGAACACAGTCATCACTATGTCACTCACTAGACTGAAATCACCTATTTCACTATACCTGCTTCATCCCTCGCCTTCCCTCCATATCCTAACAACCCCCCCCCCCTCTCTCTCTCTCTCTCTCTCTCTCTCTCTCTCTCTCTCTCTCTCTCTCTCTCTCTCTCTCTCCAATCGTGGACCAAACCACGAGATGTATATGGTGCACCCAGTGGTGCATGCAGTTGCAAGTAAATTGTCTTTCATTATGTTCATCTGACTAAGGTACGTACTCTTTGTAGCTCGTGGGTTAATTGCCATATTATCATCATCTCCGTTATGTGCCCATAACATGAAAATAGACACTACTCTGCCTTAGTTAGATAGGCACTGCAAATCACAGGGAACTGGCTATCCCTTCATGAATCTAGCCAATGAATCCTCTAAGGTGGAGAGCCATTCTGTCAATAGGCGTAGAAGAAAATGATGATGAGATGGACACCAGAAAAGTAGAATTATGAATTCGAGATATTATTATTATTATTATCATTATTATTATTATTATTATTATTATTATTATTATTATTATTATTATTATTATTATTATTATTATTATTTCTTAGGTCAGAATGTCCTCTATAAAATAAATGTTCTAGAAAAGCCTCAAAATTTTTGAAGCTGAAGGAAAAAAAGTCATAAATAAACATCACCATTAACCAACATATATTCTCTCTCTCTCTCCCTCTCTCTCTCTCTCTCTGGTAGTGGTAGTAGTCTAATTTTGCATCATTTTTAGAAAGGTAACTGGATTAGTAGGAACGAAATGAGCTGCAATTGTTAATCAGAACTTGATTAGGTTAATTATTGCGCATGCGCATATGGATGAGGACATGTATATAAAATTTTTTATGTATATATATATATATATATATATATATATATATATATATATATATATATATATATATATATATATATATACATATATTTATGTATATATATATATATATATATATATATATATATATATATATATATATATATATATATATATATATATATATATATATATATATATATATATATATATATATATATATATATATATATATATATATATATATATATATATATGTGTGTGTGTGTGTGTGTGTGTGTGTGTGTTTATGTGTTAAATTTAAAATAAATTGATGGTTTATAAAGTATATTTTACATTTAACAAATATTAGACTGCATTTGAAATTTCAATTATTCCTTATTCCCATAAATTTAGACAACGAGAAACCTCATTTGTAAAAGAGCAATTTACTATAGTCGTAAACAGTGTGTACAAACAGAAAATCTTTCCGAAACCAGGACCTGGAAGAGACAGACCTAAACAAATGACCTCTTCCATTCTACTTCTAAACACCTGGAGAAATATTGTCGAAGGAGTCTTGTGCAATTAGATATTTCGTTGGTATTTGATATAAGTATTTTCAACCACATCAACCTGTTTCTCATCTCCTCTTCTCATGTCTGTTAGATCAGAAAATAAAATAAATCTTTAACTTTGCCTTCATCATCATTATATAAAAGTGGATTCTTAAACCATTCTCTCTCTCTCTCTCTCTCTCTCTCTCTCTCTCTCTCTCTCTCTCTCTCTCTCTCTCTCTCTCTCTCTCTCTCCATTGAATATTTTTGGTTCTCTATATGTGTTCTATTGTATCACTAAAGTCTTCATGTCTTCAATTAGGTGTTAATACCATTTGCCAATGAAGTATGGAATATCATTAAAAAAATACCATAAAAGAATTAAAATAATGATCTTCAGTCTTAGGTAATGCCATGTCATAAGAACCATAGTCTTCCACTGTCATGGAGTAGAGTTCTCTTGCTTATGGTAGACTTGGTAACACTATTCGATCTATTTTTTCTCCTTTTTTATTCATTTTTATATCTAGTAAATGAAAAAAATATGTATTTTGATATTGTTACTCCTCTTAAAATATTTTAACTTATTTGTTCATTTCATTTCTTATGGGTTATTTATTTCGTTATTTCCTTCCCTCTCAGGAATATTTCTTCCTGTTGGAGCCCAGTGTTCATACCATCGTTCTCTTCCAATTAAGGGTGCAGCCTAAGTAGTAATAATAATAATAATAATAATAATAATAATAATAATAATAATAATAATAATAATAATAATTTGCTTAAATTTAGGTTAGGTTTTTTATATTGTATCTTATCTGTTTTATGTATCATCATATTTAATGATGAAAAAATCTCAACGTTATCATTATCAGAAGCTTTGATATTCGATGTCAAGAACAGTGCATTTTCCCCTTCACTTATTCCTCTTCTGATATCAACTTCATAATCATTTCTATGTCATTTAGCCTCTTAGCATTACCACTAAGGGAAAGAGTAATAAAAACCATTAATCTTAGATGACATATGCATTTTAGGTTTATGTTACTCTTGTTATCAACTCTGATATTTATTTCTATAGAGGTCATATTTCCTCCTTCTTCTAGAAATCCATCTGAAAATAACCAAGTATTATGTAAGTTACTTTATTCCCTAATCTACCCATTTTGATTCTTTTTTTATCAGTTGACTGATGTTTAAATATTTAGTTTTCGTAAATAGCGAATACTTAATATGGCTTTTCTCACAGCTTCAATATGTATATGAAAACGATATTGAATGCAGTTAGAGATAATGAAACTATAAATCAATAATTTAGAATATGTTAGTTATCTCATTTGGGATATTAGGGATGATTGAATACTCTTAGAAATACAGTTTAAATGTTCAAAGCCAAGGGACACTGAAGTTGTCCTAGCAAGTAGGACAATGCCCTAGAGACTACCCAATATACATATGATCAGCACCCAAACCACATCTCCACCCAAGCTAAGGGTAAGGATGGCTAAGAAATGGCTACTGAGGCCTCAGCAGATAGACTTATATGTGTAATAAATGAAATAGTTAATTATTACATGTTTAAAACACTTGACGTAATATGTCATTGTGGATGAAGATGCTAGCGTGAGATTTGCTGTAGTCATATAAAATCATAACAGGATGTACTTTGCATCCCTCGGCAATGTAACATTTTTCTGAAACATCAACACAAATGCATACCGTGTGAAAGATTATGTCGTCACCGGATGCAGGTGTCTTCCGAGAGACGAATGTAAAGTTTACATATTGTGTTTAAATGCTGAGACAACTAAGCATACGATATCTGTGATATCGATAATTTAGGCAGTTCATATCTATACTTCACCTGAATTGGTCATCCGATCAAACCAGCTACACTCCTGTGATGGAGATGTTGAACACTGTTGTTTTCAGAGAATAAACCATTTTAAAGTTACAAAGATGAACTTTATTTCAAGACTTAACATCTCAAACAACACATACTCAGTGTGTGCTTATAACAGTACCATACTAATAAATAGTGGCAGCGGTAAAACACTAATAAATGGTGGCAGTGCTTAAACTCTAAGAATCAGAGAAAGATCTTCAAGAAATTAATAATAATACTCTAAGAATTAGAGGAAGATCTTCAAGAAATAAAAAATAAAGCTGTAAAAACCAGAGAAAGATCTTCAAGAAATCAACGTTAATGAATTTACAATTTTGACTAAGTAACTTAGTCCATCGAAGTCTACAACATTTGATGAATGTTATACATACAAACTGATGAACTGGATCTTCAATCAACATCCTAGGAAACCGAAGGACTGACGTTCAACGCTTACAAAACATATCCAAGAAGCACTACATTCAACGGAAACTCGGACGATACATCGCTAACAAACATCAAGAGAGAGAGAGAGAGGATGTGACGACATCACACAGAACCATATATAAGCTAAGTACAATTTTCAAATTCATTTCAGTTTGGGCAGTGAAGTGTAGTTATCACGAGTTGTTAGTCGATTATTACTGGGGTGAGTGGTTTGCTAATCTTTTATTTTCCTTTCATTAAAGGAAACTGTGTTCAACTCCGAATTCTCATCTAGAATCTTTTCTCTCTTTGTGCTAATTCCTATTTCTTTCAGAAATTTACAGGAAATATCTTTGTGTTCCATTTTCTTTCAGAAATTCTCGGGAAATGTCTTGGGATTAGTAACATTGTTTTGGGGAATTTTATTATAATCTTTGTCAGTGGGTACTTATGCGTTTACGCAGTGGACGTCTGTATTCATATAGATATTTTGATAGAATTGCAAGGGGTCGAAGAGATAGGAAAGGAAATACAGCAGTCATGACGCCCCCTGTGAGCCCCACCCCTGGACCTAGTGGTGTAGGACAGATTAATCCTCTCCCGATTGTGACGCTTGTAAATGCCAGGTCTGCAATCCTTCCTTTTCAGGGTCGGGTTAATGGGTTCTTGCCTCAAACTGGGGAGTCATGGATTTCATCCGTCGATGCCCATTTAAATGCCAAACAAATCGTAGACCCTTTTGTACAATTACAAGAAGCTAAAAGTTTTATAGATTTTTCTAAGGGGGATGCGAGTGTGTATTTAATAGGTGTTTCATTTCAAGAAGCAGTTACCTGGGATGATTTCAAAGTTAGGTTACGCGCGGTCTATGGGGGTGAAGAAGCCTTGGATGTAGTATTAACGTTAAGAAATACACTTAATCAAGCCACTATGAATCGGCTTAATGTTATTGAGAAAGCAGCTCTCATAGCTGATAGGCTTAATGAATATTAGGATATTTTAGGTAATTCCACTTGGGTTACTAGAGATAACATCTCCGTGAAAGATTTTTTACGATTAATGTATTTAACTTGCGTGACACTTATGTTGCCTGAAGCTTTAGTGCGGTGTTTTGATGAAAAGTTAACGCCTGCAAGTACGGAATGGGATGTGTATAAACAGATAAAAAAACACATGGCTAAGTGTCCAGATCTCGATCCAGTGTAAACTCAAGTTTTTGCAAAGAATGAAACAAAGCCACAAACAGTGAACGTAGTTAATAATAGTCAAGTAGCGGGAATGACGGGTTATAATTGCAAACGTCAAGGTCACTTAAGCGTGAACTGCAGAACGAAATTCTGTTCGATACATAATAGTTTGACACATTCATACAGTCAGTGTTACTCGCGTAAGACACAACAGAATCCCAGAAATACACAGTCAATTCCACTGTCAGTTCCATATGGAAATAAAAAGAAAAATCCTCATTTTAACAATAAGAAGAAACAACCAAATGTCAATGCAGTTCAGAGTCCGAAACAAACAAACACTTTGAATATTGCTGAGCCTGGGTCGTCAAACAAGACCTCGCAAGGTCAGACTAATTTTCAGAATGTGCAGAGCAAATCAAATACCACATAGTTAACTCCAGTGGGGAAGAGAGTGATGTTGGGTCAAAGTCATTCATGTCAACATCAATAGTATTGAATAATCAATTTAATGTTTATCAGATCATTGTGAGGCAATAGATTTTCCTATGAAACACACGGCCGGATTAAGTAAAACAGTGCATGCTCCCGTAGATTTGCAACGAATTCATACAATAATAAGCCAAAATGAGTTACGACCAACCTTATATGCTGTAAATTTAGAACACAAATCCTTTACGTTTTTTTTTTACTCTGGTAGTCCACGTAATATCATGGATTTGAGGACACATCATTTGTTGTTTTCGAACTTTCCGATTGAAAAATCCGGAGTTAGACTCTCGGGTATAGGAAATAATGAATTAAATGACATAGGCATAACTCATGTTCAATTCAAAGTCGGTAAACGCACGTTTGCCGATACATTTGTTGTTGTACAAAACATTGATATGTATCCAGCTGTAATTATAGGATACCCATCTATGGGAAATCAAAACATTATCTTAGCCCCTGCCAAGCACGGCGTGTATATCAAAGGGAAATTCTATAAGTCTTCTAATACCTTAAAATTAGTTTTGGATAAAAAGGAGACGACAAATGTAACCGTAACGTACGTTGAGGAACCAATAACTTGTCTCACTAATAAAGAAATAATATACGCGACCCAGCAGAATTCTCGTTCACCCGTAATATCATCTTGCACGCAATCTATCGAGCCAAACGTACCTTCGAATTTAATAGTGCAAATAAAGAAAACATTACCGGGATCTGAAATATTAATCCTTTCTGACATTTTGAAAACTAACAAATTGTCTGTTACACAAGCTATTTATACAGTAGGCTCACATCAACAATGTAATATTGAAGTCTGTAATCATTTAAATAACACTTTAGTAATTCACAAAAATCAACATATCTTGGATGTAGAAGTTTATAAACATCGTATTCTTACCGTTGCTGAAATCAATCACCCTCAATCAGTTGCGGATGAATCCCTTTTGCAATCTATTAAAAATAAAATCAATAAAAACATTCAAGACGAAGAAATTCAGCAGAAAATTTTTGGACTTTTAACTAAATACCATGATGTTTTTTTCCACTACGGATGGATCCGTAGGAAAAACAGATGTGATCGAGCATCAAATAAGGTTAAAGGACAAGCAGAAAATTATCTATGTACCCTCGTACAGACTCCCTATGAAATTCAAGAATGAAATAAATGATGAAGTAGGTAAAAGGCTAGAAGAAGGAGTCATTAGGAAATCAAACAGCCCTTATAATTTTCCATTAATAGTTGTACCGAAAAAAGATCGAACATGGCTTATCTGCGTAGACTTCCGTCGTCTAAACGAGGAGACGATCCCTGATCGATTCCCAGTGCCATGTACTGACGATATTTTGTCTTTGTTAGGTCAGAATAAATATTTTACCAGTTTGGACTTACTTAAAGGCTTTCACCAGATATCATTAGAAGAAGATAGTATCCCATACACAGCCTTCAGCACAGCCAGGGGACATTATGAATTTTTACGGATGCCTTTTGTTTTACGTTGTGCTCCTATAACATTTACAAGAATGATTAACATAGTGTTTGGAGACTTGTTAAAGGATATATTGCATGCCTATATGGATGATCTTGTAATCTTTTCCAAAACCTTAGAAGAACATCTACGTAAGTTAGAACTACTATTGGTTTCACAGACAGTGCAAGTGCGATTTTTTGCAATTATTCTGTAACGAACACTCGTATCAGTACGAGATTTTACTATAGTGTATTACACCCAGTAAGGAAATTTATAGGAGTATCATGAATCATTTATTGTAAATAATAAAGAATTTTGTACCTATACCAAGAGGCAAAACTCATTAGCCAAGCAAGAAAACGAACACCAGGTTGGAAGAGCTCCGCCTGCCTACAACCCCCTTCACCTCCAACCCCCATTTTCTTCCTCCCCTCTCCTTTCTTCCCTCACCTGCCCTACGTCTTTCCTTCTCTCTTTCTCTCTCTCTCTGAATGTTGCTTTGATTTAAACATATTTTTTTACGATTTTTTTCTATCAATCTAATAATTATTTACATAACCAATACCATAGAGAGCGAGAGAGAGAGAGAGAGAGAGAGAGAGAGAGAGAGAGAGAGAGAGAGAGAGAGAGAGAGAGAGAGAGAGATGAGCAAACCAGTGAATAAAGCAGTCAGTCATCTGATAGGTAACAACCGATTGAATTGTTCCATATCTACAACAATAAATATTATAATTAGATAACATAGATATTTAGATAGAGTGCTTGATATAAAACAAAAATCATACAAAATAAATTGCAACTTAAGCTACCTTCTCAGAAAGAGAGCATGAAGGGAAGGGAAAGAACGGAGAGGGATGGATGGCGTGGAGGTGGAGAGAGATAGCTTGAAGCAGGGGGAGAGCAGGTGAGGGATGAAAGGAGAGGGAGGGAGGGGGTGGAGGTAGAGGTTTTGTATATTATTGTTCAGTTTTGTGACTGGATGATTGAGATTTTGCCCTTTGGCATAGGGGCAAGTGTCATTATAATTAATAATTAATAATTCATTATACCCCTATAAATTTCCTCACTGGGTGTAATACCCTATAGCAACATCTCGTATTGATACAAGTGTTCGTTACAGAATAATTGCAAAAAATCGCACTTGCACTGTCTGTGAAACCCATAGTAGTACTACAGAGATTAAGACAACATAACTTAAGGGTAAAGATTAGTAAGTGGGAATTTTTCAAAACAGAATTAATATATTTGGGTTTCATGGTGTCAAGCCAAGGTCTTAAAGTAGTCCATGATAAGGTGTCGGCTATACGTAATTTTCCCATAGCTACTAATGTCAAGGGAATACAGCAATTTCTGTGTTGTAGTGGATATTACAGGCGTTTTATATGCAACTATTCAATAATAGCCGCTCCTTTAACTGATCTTACGAAGAAGGGCGTAGATTTTATATGGTCTGGGCATCATCAACAGGCGTTTAATACCTTGAAAGATAAACTGTGTAGTTCTCCTATCTTAAAATTTCCTGACTTTGGTAAGGAATTCTTCATTACAACAGACGCCCCGTGTCATCTTGTACGGAGCCTTTAGCTGAATTAATAGATATATCAACATCCATGCCTATTGTTAAAACGATATCTGAACAAGAAGATTTAGGCTGGAGCGCTGAATTATTACAGACTGAGCAAAGAAAAGATCAGAAAATAGATACAATTATAAATGCTTTGAAAGGCAATCATAAGGAAAAGGGATATATAAAGTATAAGCAGCAGAATTATATAATCAAAGATAATATTCTGTGTAGGACTGTGACAAGGAAAACCCGCAATACACCACATGTAACTAACGACCAGGTAGTAGTACCAATCTCACTTATTTCCACTGTCCTGAATTGGTTGCATTCAAATCCATTACATGGACACCCGGGGTTCTCATTAATGTCACAGAAAGCCCAATCATTGTTTTATTGGCATACGATGCTTACAGATATAAAAAGACACATAGCTAATTGTCGCACATGTCAGGAAAACAAAGGGCATACAATAACACCTGTCAGCCTAGGGGCTTATCCCGTACCCAATCAACCCTTTGAAAGAATACATTTAGATTTGTTAACAGGATTTTACGAGTCAGAGAGAGGAAATAAGCACCTCTTAGTAATTATAGATGCTTTAAGTCGATATACAGAACTAATAGCGCTTAAAACTAAAACTGCGATTGAATGCGCTAGGAAGTTTTACGAGTGTTACATTTGTAAACATGGAATTCCACACATGATAATCTCAGACTCGGGTGGTGAATTTAATAATCACTTTCTTACCTCATTGTGTGAATTCCTTAGCATAAAGAAAATAAATACCATGATATATCACCAAGAGTCGAATGGGCTAGTGGAAAGAGCAAATAGAAAAGTTTTAAATATATTAAGAGTAACACTAGGGGGATCAGACCCCAACTGGGATATTGCAATACCGGCGGCATTGAGTACTCTGAATCATTCATATCATATATCAATTAAAATGTCACCGCATGAAGCATTGTATGGTACCCCAGTTAGAACGCCTTTCCATGTATCAACGCCTACAACTAATCTATCAAATCCTTTAAAAGAATGTATAAATGCAAGCAAAAGTCGATATGATATCCTTCGAAAGGATTTAGAAGAATCACAAATCATAATGAAAAGGAATCATGATAAAATAGCGAAGCCAACTAAAACACATACCGTGGGTGATAACGTGTATATACAGATAAATGTGCGTAAAGGACTCAATTATAAATTAACACCTAAGTTTGAAGGCCCATTTAACATTTTGGAAACATTAACGGCCAATAGGTTTAGAGTTCAAAACGTATCCCAACCCACGGATGAGAGAATAGTACCATTGGCTCACATAAGAAATAAAAAAAAAAAAAAAGAGAGGGAAAGAAGTGAGGGAAAAATTTTTATTTGTGTGATTAAAAGTTTTCTTCATAATACGGGAGTAATTACATATATTTTTTTCGTTACAGGTTTCCAAGATGAATTTTTTGTTGTTGGGAGTGATATTGTTCGCTCAGACATTTTTCTCGTGTGGGATGAGCTCTAAAACTAAAAGTATAGATTTTAAATATGGCACTATGGTTGAAAGACAAGAAGACGTTTTTATTACATCAAGCAACGTAGTTGTAGAAGTGAATATGCAAGCAATTTTTCTTACAGAGAATGATGTCACTAGCTTAAAAACCGCCATTTCAAGGTTTTTTGTCTCATTGGATGAGATGCATGGAAGACATTTTCCTTTGACTACAAAGAGTTCGCTTGGATCGACATTAAAAGTTGCAGAGATGCTATCTGATGACTTGCAAAATAAGACTTATGAGACAGAATCTCTGGCTTGTGACCTTTTGATGTGGACTCTAGGACATGAACATAAAGAAAGACGAAATCCGTTTATTTATGCTGCATTAAACCTCTTTGGGTCTATTGCAAGTTCAGGTTTAGGAATTTCCAATCGTCTTCAGATTAGTAATCAAAATAAGAAAATTGAGTTCTTGACTCATGAAGATGAATTGATTATGTCAGTACTAAGGAATCAGTTAGCTTCAATCAATCAAATTATGGATTTAGTAAATGAACATTCAAGTAATATCATTCAGATTATGGAAGTACAGGATTTGTTGGCAACGTTAACGTATTATGATTCAAAGATAGATCACATACATACCAGAATTGCACGTTTCATTGAGAAATCTAAGGATTATGTAGAAGCTATCACGTTAGCAACTAAAGGTGAACTGTCGCCCCATTTGTTGCCTATAAATTACTTAAAGTTAGTTCTGGAGAACGGAAGGGATAAACTAGGCTATGTTCCTTTGTTAGACGAACGTAGGTTAGAATTTTATTACAGCCTAATTACAGTAAGCGTTGAAAATAACAAGATTAAGATTACAATTCCCTTTGATTCTTCTGATGCCTGGCAATCTTACAGGATATCACCATTTCCGACTTTCATGACGAATCACTCAAATCCAGTAATATCCAGTTTGACAGGACACATATTGATTTCCCCAGACAAGGAAACATATACGGACATTAAAGACTTAAATCAATTAACTCACTGTTCAGATGCAATGGATAGAAAAATATGTACAGCTGACTCATTTGAATTCCATAAAAACTTAATGGATTCATGCGAGTTAGGTATAGTGCTAGACGGTGCTCTCTCACATACAAGGGAAAATTGTCTGGATAAGCTATATACCTTTGACAATAATGAGTTCAATTGCATACTGAACAATGGCTTGTGGATACGATACGACCAGGACGGCTTCAATGTATCATGTCCGGACGGATCCACGTCCTTTGCACACATCTTTGTTGCAGCAGATGGTTGTATCGGGACTTCCCCTAATTCCATGGTGACCGGGCTAAGGACTATCATCAGAGAACGAGCCTACTTCACGAACTTCACGTGGACGTCTACAATGCCAGCACTACCTCTCCCATACAACAAACAGATAGCCAAGCGGTTGATGAAATTGACCGAGATGGACCACCTGTCACCGACTTATAAGGAATTTCTTCACCCCATACTACTAGCAGGATTAAGTGTGACGGTGATGATATTTATCGCCGTGAACATCCTTGTTTGGCGTAGGTTATGGAACAGTTGGAAGCTAAAACAGAACGTTTCGCCATGTCCAGACAAAACTCCTTATTTAATTCAGTTTAAAGCCGTTTGAAGTGGCCACCTCATTCGCTAAAGGAGTAAAATGCTCTGGAAATTGTGTGTGTACGAAAAGCAGTTAGTACCATAGTAATATGTAATTGCAGAAATTATTGAACATTGCATTGTTGAAATACAGTAAAAAAAAAAAAAAACATTTAAAAAAAAAATATAAATCATTTTTTCTCTCGGCATTTAATAAAATATATAAGCCGGAATGTTAAAAGAAAAGAGAAAAAAAATAAAAATAACAGAATCTATGAGCATCTAATAAAATATATCAGCCCTATATATATATATATATATATATATATATATATATATATATATATATATATATATATATATATATATATATATATATATATATATATATATATATATATATATATATATATATATATATATATATATATATATATATATATATATATATATATATATATATATATATATATATATATATATATATATATATACGAAACTGTGGTACGTGTACGTACCAGGAATTCGTGTTTGTGCACTAAAATTGAATCTTTACCAAGGTAACAAATATTTTTATTAGTTACCGTATTGTGTTAATCTATGTTTCTGACAAAAGTAACAATTATTCTTTAACGAGTTACCGAATCATATGTATATCAGTATTTTTTTTGGTACCATATAATCATTTGCTAGCAATTTACCATATATATGATCTGTATTTATCATGCATTTTTTTTCTTTGCTTTGGTAATATCTTTTCATATGCATTATTGTTATTATTTTTTGATGTGCCTATTTGGACATTCGTCCTCATTTCCTTATGGCTAAAGTTGAACAAAGAATAATACATATATCCAGTCACACCTAGTAAACATATTTTGGCGTGTTAAATTTTTAGAAAAAATTGAGATAGCTGGCCGAGCTAATGTAATAAATTAAATAGTTAATTATTACATGTTGAAAACACATGACGTAATATGTCATTGTGGATGAAGATGCTAGCGTGAGATTTGCTCTAGTCATATAAAATCATAACAGTATGTACTTTGCATCCCTCGGCAATGTAACATTTTTCTGAAACGTCAACACAAATGCATACCCAAGGTCCTTTAATGGGAGAGGTCGGGTCATCAGTGAGGTACGCGCATGTGGGCGGAGCTTTTGTGACGTCATTTATCGGTGACCGTGGCTGAGGTTTGACTTGATTAGACGTAGTCTTATTTGATATCTGTCACGTTCATTTCTTCCAGAAGAAAAAGATAGAACATTTTGAAAAGACCAATCAAGAACTCCTGAAACTGGTTAGTTTGGAAACGGAAGTGACAGAACCTAAGTTCACATTAAATGAAATAAACATGTTATTTCAACCTGTGCTAAGTGTAACACAGATAAAATCTCTCATAACTAATGTCTGTCAGTCAATGCAGCGATGAAGACATATCGTTAGCTTTCACTCTCAGAAGCATTCATATTTGCGAACTAAAAGAGGATTTCTTCTGCCATCAAAAAGTACCTGAATAAACGAACGCAAAATCTCAAATGTGAGCCGGGTATTTTGCATTCGGTTCTGTCACCGATGAAGGCAAAATCAGAAACAATGACGGAAATTGAAAAACTTGCCGTTATTTCATTTGATGAAATGAATATTTCTAGTAAGTGGATTTATGACAAAGGGATGGATGTTTTGTATGAACCTCATGATAAAGTTCAAGTGGTTATGTTAAGAGGTTTGACGGCAACCTGGAAGCAACCCATATACTACCAATATGATGACTCTAATGTGCATAAAAAAACTGACTGATATCATTGTAAATATTGAAAAGGCTGGATTTGCCGTCGTGGCAATTGTCCATGATCTTGGATCTACTAATTTGAGGGTTTGGAAAGAATTCGGGATCGATCCCCTTAACCCAGAAAAAATCTTTTTTAAAAATCCATGTGCAGACAGAAATGTCTTCATATTTGCTGATGCTCCCCATATGATAAAGTTAATTAGAAATAATTTTCTGGATCACCGTTTTCTTATGGAAAATAGAAATAGCGTATCTGATGCCTGTGTCCGTGAAATGCTAATGAAAACCGTATCAGAGTATGCCTTAGCATATAAAATTAATAAAACACATATCAATGTAAGTGGCTTACAAAGACAGCGTGTAAGTATGCTGCACAGCTGCTTTCAAAGTCATGTGCTAAGGCATTGTATTTTTTAGGAGAAAGGGGCTTTATTAGAGAGGAACAATTGGAAGGAAACTGCCAATTTTATAGCTACAGTGAATGAATGGTTCGATGTCATGAATTCTTCTATGATGTTAGGAGACATAAAAGCCCGCAATGCATTTGTGAGAGATTTGGATAGCCAGAAAAGTGTTCTAAAAAGAATGGTTGATGCTAGGCTGGGAATGAGGGTAAAAAATCCAAAATTTAATTGCCTTTACAAATTCCAAAAAGGTGTGATATTATCTTGCCACTCAATGATTGGGCTATATAACATGCTAAAACAGTCAGGACATTTCTTTTATTATAACAAGGAGATTGAATCAAGACTGTCTTGAAAATTTCTTTGGATGTATTAGGCAGATGAGGGGTTCTCATGATCATCCCGATGCAGTTAATTTTAAGTACAGATTGAAAAACCTTTTGCTAAGTAGGGATATTGAACTTGTTAGCGATAAGGCAAATGAAAACCTTGACCCGTTATCCCACGAAATGGTATCATCTGAACGTGATGGAAATGGACCTGATAAATCTTTCAATGACAGGGAACTGGCCTTAGAAATATGTATGACAAACATCATTTTTAGAGACCTTTAATTTGATGTGGATCTTAAGAATGACGAAATATTCCCTGAGGAAACAGAATTTGCCAAATGTCAGAAATCCATTGACACCACAGGATCTGTTATCGAGGAATAGTCCTTAAGATATATCGGTGGATATGTAGTGAAAAAAAGTTTTTGTTTAAATATCCAAATTTAGTGTATATTGTTGATAGTTAGACGTCAGCGACATGGGTTCATTATATAAGTGAAGGAAAACTCTATGCACCATCCGACGATTTTTTTTTCTAAACTAAAAATTTGTAGTGAA
>NC_090725.1:26499424-26506924 GCF_036898095.1 Palaemon carinicauda | reverse complement strand
CAAGATGGATATAGATGGGGCATATTTTAAGAATGGAAGAATAGTTAGTCCAAGATGTACCCTTATGGAAGCCGCTGGGCAGAAGAGGATGTAGTAGACAGAGAGAAACGTGGCTGATGACAATGAGAAGGGAGGGTTTGGATTTGAGAAATTGGTTGAGCTCAGAGAGTTACTAGGAACAACAAATATGTGGCGTGAATTCCCTGAGGCCCTATGCCTATGAATCCTGGGATGCTAGAGCATTAACTATAAGTATCTAAAAATACTCTTGCACTGCAGGTAATAAATCTGATTTATTTGCTTTTTTTGTCTTGTACTTAAAATAAAAATAAATATGTTTTTGCAAAGATAAAAACATATTAAGGGGCCTGAGTAATTATATGAGAGAATTACAATATGGCTAATGAAATTTTATTTGGTCGTGTTGCTAACACACTACCTACTGTCACAAAAAGTTTTGATGAAATTCAATAACTATCCAGATACCTCCTTTTTTATGACAATTGCCTAATCAAAATTATGTACAGGACTCTCTATGATAGTCAATCTTATATAAAAGCCAAATATATTTGCTATGAGATATATAGATTCATATGAATTTGATCCAAAAATTAACGCTAAATCAACACAGATATCTGTCCAAACATCCCTGACATCAAAAGAATTAATTACACTAATTATGATATATACTGTACCAACTGTGTCACACGATCGTATATAAATTATTTTGTATATATTATGCTTGTATCTGCGCTCTTCCCTCGCACTAAAAAGAACCTGAATTAACAAGTCTCCGTTTTTCCTCTCTAACATTGTCTGTCTTGTGAACATGTAATATCCTGTTGCCTTGAGGTTTTGTATATAAAGGAGAATGTTCTTTAATAAAGTAACTCAGTTGATTGCATCCTGCCTTTGAGTTCACAACCTTTCTCTCTGCCGTCACATTGGTGACCCCGGAAGTCGACTCGTGCCCACCGCCTTCCACCCCTACCCCCCTCGCCCCTCCATCGTTGGTACGTTGGCGGACTCTAGGGAAGTTATTGCTGCGACTCCCCCATTGAAACTTTCGTCATTCGCCAGCGGAGAGGCGTTTGCTTGGTTTCAGCGCGCAGAAGTCCAGTTTCGCATCAACGGCGTGACTCGCTCAACCACCAAAGCAGATTATGTTCTCGCGGCGATACCCGAGGACACCTTCCCAGAAATATCCGACTGGCTTTGTGAACAAGGAGACACCCCAATAGAGTATGACGCCCTCAAAACATACCTTCTGTAGCAGTACTCGTCGTCACCAGCCGCCCGTATAGCAAAGCTTTTTCAGCTCTCTCAACAACCGTTGGGGGACCAAAGGGCTTCGCTTGCTCTCAGGGAAATGACCAGTATCGCTCGCCTTCAACCTGCCGCAGACGGCTCTCCTCATGAGGTGAACCTACTTCGTGCCCTTTACATACGCCGTTTACCCGGATCTAGAAGCGCTGCCATACTTGATGTCGATAGTTTACCCATAAAGGACTTGATGACCAAAGCCGACGACCTTATGGACAGCCACTTCAAGACCTCCATCAACGCCTCTACCCCTGACGAAGAGGATGCCTATTCAACGTCAACCGAAGCTGACATGAATGCCGTAGGACATACACGCCTACCCCGTGACGTGCCGAAGCGGCGACAGAGCCACCCACCACCCACCAATTCCTCGCGCCCCAACAAACGACTTCTACAGCCACTTACTACCTCCCATCGGCCGCAGTTTTGCTACTACCACTTGATATTTGGGGCAACCGCGAAGAAATGTGCCGAGGATTGTCAGTGGCCAAAAAACGTGTAAGTAGGCCATCCCTTGTGGCGGTAGCCTCCCGTGTTTCTAATCTTTTCTTTTTACATGATGCAAGAACGGGCGTGCGATTTTTGGTAGACACGGGTGCTTGTTGTTCTCTTTTGCCAAGGAAACTCTTCAAGACACGACGTAGTCTGTCTACATCTGCCGACGTCCGCTTGGTAGCTGCCAACGGATCTGCGATACCCACCTACGGTTACGTGAACCTCACATTATCGTTCGGAAACGGTAAATTCAATTGGAAGTTTCTCGTTGCTGACGTCACAATGTCAATCCTCGGTGCGGATTTCCTCTCTCATTTCCACTCTCTGGTCGATGTCGCCCACCGACGATTTGTTAACGCAGTCTCGTACTTGTTGACACCTCTTCAACCCGCCCCCTCTAACCTCACTCTCCACATCAGCTCACCCACGGATGACTACGCACACCTCCTAAAGTCGTACCCAGAAGTTTTCCGTCCAGAACTTCGCCAAACGCCCACGATTCCTGCCAAGCACGGTATTTATCACCATATCAAGACGACGGGACCCCCAGTCTTCGCAAAATTCAGACGTCTGGCACCGGAACGATTGGCAGCCGCCAAACAGACGTTCGCCGAAATGGAGGAAATGGGCCTTTGCCAAAAGGCCTCCAGCCCATGGTCGTCACCCTTACACATCGTTCTGAAGAAAGACGGCTCCCTCCGTCCGTGCGGGTATTACAGGCACCTGAACATGCAAACAGAACTGGATCACTACCCCCTCTCAAACATTGCTGACGTGACCTCCTACCTGCACAAAGCAAAGATTTTCTCTACGCTCGATCTTCTGAAGGGGTATTATCAGGTGCCTATGAACCCAGAAGACATCCCCAAGACTGCCATCACCACTCCGTTTAGTACATACACCTTCAATTACTCCTGTTTTGGCCTTTGTAATGCAGGGGCCACGTTTCAACGTCTCATGGATGGCATCTTAGGAGACCTTCCTTTCTGTGTATATTATGTGGACGACATACTTGTGTTCTCCTCCTCAAAAGAGGAACACCTCTGTCACCTGCGCATCGTGCTCGACCGCCTGCAACAAAACGGCCTTGTAGTCCGGTACGACAAGTGTACCTTTGACGCCAACGAAGTGTCGTTCTTGGGGCACCGCATCAATCCTGAAGGAGTCCATCCCCTCCCTGAGAAGGTAGCAGCCGTTCAGAACTTCCCCGCGCCCTCGACCGTCAAAGATCTGCAGGAGTTCTTGGGCCTGATCAACTATTATCACCGTTTTCTGCCAGCCATTGCCGCCACTCTTGCTCCCCTCTACGCCTCCCTCAAGGGCAAGCCAAAGGACCTGAAGTGGGGTCCCCTTCAAGAAGCAGCCTTCTGCAATGCAAAGAAAGCCCTATCAACTTCTGCGGCTCTCACTTTTCCTATCCCACATGGCCCTCTCCTTCTCTCCACCGATGCCAGCGACGTCGCTATTGGTGAAGTACTCGAGCAGGTGGTCAACGGCTCGCCCCGCCCATTGGCCTTCTTCAGCAGAAAACTGTCCAAGGCAGAATCGGGCTATTCTACCTTCGATCGAGAATTGCTGGCGGTGCACTTGGCTGTCCGTCACTTTTGTCATTTCTTAGAAGGTACGCCCTTCGTCATTCGCACAGACCACATGCCTCTGGTGCACGCCTTTATTCGACAGTCTGATGCCTGGTCCGCCTGGCAACGCCGACATCTCTCCGCCGTGGCTGAATACAATTGCACCCTTCAATACGTCCCTGGGAAAATGAATCCCGTTGCCGATGCCCTGTCAAGAAACACGTTGGCTGCTGTTCAACTGGGATTGGATTACAACGCCCTGGCTGAAGCTCAACGACAGGATCCAGAGTATTAAGCATGTAGGACATCCTGCACGTCCCTCCGTTGGGAAGACTTCCCTCTCGACGACTCCAACACCAACCTCCTATGTGACGTCAGTACTGGCAGACCACGACCTTGGATTCCTGCTCCTATGCGCCGACAGGTGTTTGATTTCATTCACGGCCTTTCACATCCCTCGTGCCGTTCTACTGCACAGCTGCTGGCAAAGTTCATTTGGCACGGCATTTCTAAGGATGCTAAGGATTGGGTCCGCGCCCCTACTTCTTGCCAAACTTCCAAAGTACATCGACACACGGATTCAGGAGTGGCCACCTTTCCTCAACCTCAGCGTCGTTTCACACACATTCACGTCGACGTTGTAGGCCCCCTACCCATATCACAAGGACATCGTTACCTGTTTACCGTCATCGACCGCTCCACTCGTTGGCCTGAAGCCATTCCCATGGAAACTGCAACGTCTGCCTCATGTACATCTGCCCTACTCTCTGGATGGATTGCAAGATTTGGTATCCCTAAGCATATTACTTCTGAGAGGGGAACCACTTTCACATCTCAATTGTGGACATCATTAGCGAATCTCCTGGGCATCACCCTACATCAGACAACGGCCTACAACCCCGCTGCCAATGGAATGGTTGAACGTTTTCATCGCACCCTCAAAGCAGCTTTGATGTCCCGCCGCAAGAATTGCACCTGGTTTACTCAGCTTCCCTGGGTCCTCCTGGGACTAAGGACCACTCCTAAACAAGCCCTCGACATCTCGGCAGCTGAAATGGTGTATGGCGATTCGTTGGTCGTCCCTGCCGAATTTTTTCCTTCTCCAACCTCCTCCGATGATATCCAGCGCATACGTCACGTCGTGGGAAAATTTACTCCATGCCGCCAGACTTACAAGCCCCCAGCGAAGCATCACATACCAACAGACTTGCACTCTGCAACGCCCGTCTTCCTGCGCAACGACACTACCAAGCCACCGCTAACGCCCCCTTACACGGGCCGTTTCCTTGTGATCCGACGCAGTCCGAAAGCATTCCTAATAAACATTCGTGGCAAAGAAGACTGGGTCTCCACTGATCGTCTAAAACCTGCTTATCTACTGCCAGATGACCTGCCTACAGTTCACCTCTCTAGATCAGGGCGCCCTATTTAACATGTAAAGTATGTCATTTTTAGGGGGGAGCCATGTACCAACCGTGTGTCACACGATCGTACATAAATTATTTTGTATATATTATGCTTATATCTGCGCTCTTCCCTCGCACTAAAAAGAACCTGAATAAACAAGTCTTCGTATTTCCTCTCTAACATTGTCTGTCTTGTGAACATGTAATATCCTGTTGCCTTGAGGTTTTGTATATAAAGGAGAGTGTTCTTTAATAAAGTAACTCAGTTGATTGCATCCTGCCTTTGAGTTCACAACCTTTTTCTCTGCCGTCACAATACAAATCGTGAACTCATTTCTCCATGGAGCGATTCATATTATTGAAACCCCAAAATGAAAAATTGCATCTCTTCGTGAGCGATTGAATGTACTATTTCTTAATTGATATTTCGAAAAATAATTAAAACAATGAACTATAGGGGCACTCAAGAGGGCACAGACCTCCGAAACGGCAGCTTATTTCTCAACCTTTTTCGGGACCTTGACCTTAACCTTTGACCTAGGACTTTCAAAATAGAATTACTTCCACATCTTAACGTAACAATTAATCACTAAACGCATCACTATTCTATAAGTAAAATTTTGGCCAAGAAGTTGTTCACACACAAACGACCTTTGCACCTTGACTTCGACCTTTGACCTAGGACTTTACAAAATTGATTCATTTCCATGTCTTAAAATAACAATTGATCCTTGAATTTTCCCCTATTCTATGGGTAAAATTATGGCCAGGAAGTTATTCACACAGAAACTAACAAACTTACATCCAACAGCGAAAACATAACCTCCTCTCCAACTTCGTTGGAGGAGATAATACCATCTGGTAAATAATGCAAAGTTGAAGATATGCATAGGATCGTTCATTACATAACCACTAACCCCTTCTCTCTGTCTCTCTCTCTCTCTCTCTCTCTCTCTCTCTCTCTCTCTCTCTCTCTCTCTCTCTCTCTCTCTCTCTCTCTCTCACACACACACAAATTGTGTCTGAGTTCTTCAAAATAATTGGCAAAACTTCCTGTTCGGGTAAAAAGTGAACATAATATAATAATTCAATTCTTCAGAGGCAGCAATACTATCTTTTTCTCTTTTTTTTTCAATTAGGAGCCACTCTATTTAGGTCTCGAGAGAATCGGATGTCTAGTTCTATCAAGACGATTCATGTCTCTCCTAAATTAAAAGATATAAATATCACATAAAATAAATGTTAATGATATAAATAACAGTCAACAAGGATATCTAAAGTCCGTCTTCAAGTTATAGCTTGCCATTTTCAAACAATAATACTTTCATATCATGTACATTTCATATCATTATATCTTTTTTATGTAGAAGCATAGATATCTAGGCGTGTTATGTATAGAGAATTTCATCAAGCTTGACACCAATATTATTTTTTTTTCATTTTTTTTTGGGGGGGGTATACTATAATTGTTGGTACCTGAGCTGATAAAGGGGCCATTTTTTTGTTATGTTACCCATAATCTTTTGACATTCAGATAAATAAATAAAATAGTGCAGCATTTTTACGAGAGAAAAAAAAGCTATTAAAAAAATCCTACATTTATATAAATCAAAGAACTCTCTAAATGAAATTTCCGATAGTACTCGAAAGCGAGATGGACAATATTTGATTTTTATTTCTAAAATTTCATCCAACCTCGCTATATGGCAGATGAATCCAGGAAATCAATCTGATTGTGTTTCGTGACCTCGAGACTGATATGGCGTTTCGACTGTTATAAGATTTGTGAGAAGAAGCCAAGAAAATAGCAAAGGAAGGTCAGACATGAGAAATGGACCCAGCTGAAGTGAAGATTTATCATTTCTTGATAACATAGATTGATGAGGTAAGGTTAGAAGGAAGAAATTTGCTGTTGGGCTGAGAGAGAGAGAGAGAGAGAGAGAGAGAGAGAGAGAGAGAGAGAGAGAGAGAGAGAGAGAGAGAGAGAGAGCGTAAGTAGTCATGAGAGAGCGTAAGTAGTCATCATTGATTTTTGTTACTTGAGTCGAAGAAATTTTGAATTAGGACATATAGGGTTATTTTTGTGTCTGTGATAGAGCAAAAAGATACTTTTCCTGCATAAGACTAGAATAAAATCCAATGGTGTCATGGTAAACTTATTTCCTTTGGTTGTAAAAAATGATAACGTTTTTGGTAATGATATAGTTAGAATTTTTTGTGCATTCCCACTTTAGATATTTTTGGATAACTATTCACTAATCTCTTCTCCTCCTTTACATTTCAGAAGTATGTAACTGCAGTTCTTAATCATAATACGTAGAAGAAAAATATGGTTAAAATTTTTACCATTGGAGCCTATCTAAAAATTAGTTTCTATGAAAAGGATGATTATCATATATGCATATATATTAGCTCTTCACATCTCTTGGTTCATGTTGATATAAAAATATCAGCATGTATGATAGCCACATTCCTAATGCTATACCGGGCATATAAAGTGCATATAGATTCGCATTGGGTGTGTTTGTAATTGGAATTTAATGATAACCGGATAAAACTGAATTTACATTGTTCTAGTAATAGAGACTAAGATTCTGCTTTTATTGGTGATAAGGAAATTAAAATAAGAAACAACACACAAAATAAATAAATAAATGGGCAGCAGTATTAAAGTTGTAAAGTTAATAAAATAATAAAGT
>NC_090725.1:26486924-26494424 GCF_036898095.1 Palaemon carinicauda | reverse complement strand
AAGGAAGAGAAGGCGATGGATAAACGAACTAAGAAAATTGATGGGTATAGACAAGCATAGTTAGACCATGAACAGACACGAATTGAATGATGTTTCTGAGGCCTTTTGATCTATAGTGGACCGGTAACGGCTGATGTTCGAATGCTTTAAGTATGGGTCCAAGTTACTGAGGATTAAGGCAATACTGGTAGGATCATCTGAATTAGTACATTACTTTCTAAAGGCATTTTTAAGTGTCATTTTACTTTTCCAAATCTTGTTTTGTTTATATAAAACTCTCTATATTATGCTTATCCTTTACTTAATTTCGGTCTCAGTTCCTGGGGAAACAATTACTATGTGCGTAAGTACGTATATGCATTAACAATCTCTAGATGTCCTTCTATAACTCTTATTTATTGTTTCTCTGCATTTTCATTGAACATTATCTAAGTTTTACTTTTATCAACTTTCAGTCTTACGTTTCTACTTTATTCAAATCTTCTATCATCTTTTCAAATTCTTCTTATGAGTAACGAAAGAGGTATATCATCTGCAAATCTGACGTTGTTAAAGTATTTCCCATTAATGTAAATTCATACCATTACCTAATGTAAACTCATATAAACTGCTGCTAGTGACTCCGTGAATAATTCAGAAGAGATAGGCTCTATATGTTTAACTTTTTTCTCAATTGGAATTTTCTTAGTTAGAATATAAAGAAAATAAGAAAAGACCTATTTTCCCAATTGCATCAAATTCCGAGTACATTTTTTATATCAATAATATAACAAATTACTGCTTGTACGTTAACAACAGGAGAATGACTAAACTACATAATATTTTCAAAGATTGAATAGTATAATGAAAATTGTTATATCAACATGTAAAAATTATGACTGCATCAATCGTTGATAAAAAATAATAGTGAATAATCGTATGGTAAGAAAAAGTATTGATGCTTTGGAATTAAATGTTTGTGTATATGGACAGAAGCTTACCATACATGAATAAATAATTATATCTCCTAATCTCCTGCAGAGAACACACAACCTTTATTGATTCAATATCTACTGAATCTTGAATATCTAAAAAGTGTTGGTACGCATTACAGCAAGAGTCAGAACAACTCTTGTTTTATATATATATATATATATATATATATATATATATATATATATATATATATATATATATATATATATAATATATATATATATATATATATATATATATATATTGTTATTCATGACAGTTATTGCGCCATTTATTCCAAACAAAATACCCCGCCAGCAAGGACCAGTCGAAATGCCACAAGCGTTGGGACCCTACCCAGAGAATCATCACCAGCCCACCCATTCTATAGCGTCTACTCCCTTGAGGTTTCACTTTCAGACATCATCAAAAGCACGTGGCCGTTCAACGCCGCCACATGGGAAACCCTGGAGAAGTAAGGAGTAGGCCTATTGATTGTGGGTGTCAGGAGACGAGACAAAGGCCGATGACCACTGGGACATAGGTCAGGCCAATTACCACCCCACCCCCTAAAAAAGGGGGCGAAAGGGGGTTTAGTCGACCCAGGAGCAGCTGGGCATTTTTCTTCGCTCCTCACCCTTCATCAAGGCAGAACCTGTGACACGTTCTCCACAAGGGAGAAAACAGAATCCTTTTTATCAAGTTAAGGTGTCTGTACTTTGAGATCCTCAACATCCTTACCCAGCCTTCCATCTCCTTCCCTTATCACATCCCATCCTTTCCTTTTATTCTTAACGAAAGATCCTACCCACTGAACCTCTATTATGCCATTCTTTATATCCCAACCACAAGTGCCGTTTGCTCCTAACCTTGAGTAATTCACCCTGTGACAGTGTTGATTCCCACCTGATAGTGTTTAAATTCCTAAGTTCTGCACTTTTATTTTATTTGCTTAGAGGTTTAAAGCATACGACTTCATCGTGTTCCCAGCCTGTAGAAGTAAGTGATTTGTTAATAATTTGATTTATTTCCCTTTCCAAGGGATATGATTGCTGTGCTGAACAATCGTCAACGGTCCATCCAACTCCATGTGAGCACGTTGTGACTAAAATCAGCAATATCTTCCCGTGCTGTGCCCCCCTTTTTAATATTGTAGTTAGACCTATTATAAATATATATATATATATATATATATATATATATATATATATATATATATATATATATATTATTTCTGTCCGTATTCCTTGTCTTATTGCCAACTGCTGACCTTACTATTGTTCTTTTCTCCATGCCCTGAGTTCTAAAGCAAGGCCGGACTCACAAGGCCGGGTGTAGCAGTGTATATAAATATATATATATATATATATATATATATATATATATATATATATATATATATATATATATATATATATATACAAAACACACACACACACATATATATATATATATATATATATATATATATATATATATATATATATATATATATATATATATGTATATAATATATATATATATATATATATATATATATATATATATATATATATATATATATATATATGTGTGTGTGTGTGTGTGTGTGTGTGTGTGTGTGTGTGGTGTGTATTGGCAATGGAATATCTTCAGAATAAAATTATCAGCGATATTCAAGGTATAATCTCCTCTCTTGATTGAAACTCGTAAAGTTTTCCATTATTATTTTCTTATTCTCTAGAGAAAATGATTTGCTTTTCTAAATTTCATCATCTATAAATTAATATAAAGTTTTAATTATTCTTTTTTTAAATAATTGGAAAGAATAACTTTTAATCCATATTGAGTTCTCTATTTAGTAAAATTTTTATATTTAATTCCTATAAAAAGGTTATTCATTAATGCAATCAGAATTTTATATATTGGAATGATTATTGATAAGTATTGTTCAATATAATCAAAACTATTTGGTTTACTAATAATGAATATTATATATTTGTATATAATTATGGGCTTATAAAAGGTATGAATGGCCAAAAGAGCCTTCTATGCATAGGAATTAATATTAGAAATTGTATTAGTTCATGTAAAAATTCGATAAATCCCTACAGAAAGGTTTAAAAAACTACTAAGAAATTAGAAAAATAGGCGGGAAGATAGAAAACTGACTGCAGACCGCAGAGAGAAAAATATATCATAATCTTTTTTATTAATCTGATAACAGCAATGTAATAAAAATATGAAAACCACTCTCGTCAGAAAAGCACCATGCAAAACTCTCTCTCTCTCTCTCTCTCTCTCTCTCTCTCTCTCTCTCTCTCTCTCTCTCTCTCTCTCTCTCTCTCTAAAACACTCTGGGGACAACAATAAATAGCACATGAAACTGTAATAATAAGACAGTATTATGTAGAGAGAAACAGATTCATAGAGAAAACAAAAACGAAGTAAAAAAACCTTCTGCCAAAAATACATTTCACATAGACGAGAATAACCGTCGATGGTGATTGTGTTTGGAAAAGGCCAAATCAGCTGCTTTTAATGCCATCGGGGGAAATTGATTTTGGGGTTCCAGTCGACTATACAACTCAACGAGCTATTCTTTTGCAGTCCCAAAACTGCTTCTCCTTTCTTTTGCTCCCCTGGTTACAAACTCTTTTATTGCTCGACTCTTCACAAATAGGTACAGGGATTCGGAATGCGGTTGTTGCTTGAGCTTTCATCACTATGATAAATTAAGAGAAAAATTGTTGCTTAGGGTTCTGTAGTTGACTGAAGGTGGTAAGGGAGTTTAAATGATTATACATGGATTCATATACACATACACATATCACAGATAATTATATATTACTTCATACATGAATGTGTTTATGTATAGATTAACGATGATATTCTAAACATTTTTAATTGTAATGACGCATCTGATAAATTATCAAGGATTTATATAAAATAATGAAATCATAATTTTATTATTCATCTTAATATTTTATGTGATAGCGGTTAATAAGTTTTGCTAAAAGGGAACGGTAGAACATAGTATAGAGGAGATGAGTATTCAACTTTTAAATTCTTTCTTTGCATGGTCTTAAATATACATAGACTGTTCTGAAGCGTTTTAAAATATTTAGTAGCTACCAAGATATTTCAAGTGAAATTCTTTGTTTCTTATCAGTCAAAGAGTGGAAGACTAGTTATTGATGAAGGTTTTAATAACTGTTGTTGATAAGGCCAACATAGTATGGGTTATCAAAGAAATAGGTAGCAGAAACTTTTGAATATGAGATTGCCCGATAGGAAATCGGACAAGTTGAGTCAGAGATAACAATAATTTTGTAGAATAAAGCACCATCAAATTTCCTCTTCTTAGCCTAATTATTATTATTATTATTATTATTATTATTATTATTATTATTATTATTATTATTATTATTATTATTATTATTATTATTATTATTATTATTATTATTATTATTATTATTTCCAGCTAATCTAGAAAACATAGTTCGAAAAGCAAGATGCTATTAGCCCAATGGCGATATCAAGGAAAATTAGCCTAGTGAGAAAAACAATTTAAATAGATAAGCGCTATGAAAAATAATGTACAATTAAAATAAAGTATCTAAAGAACAGTAACAACATCAAAACAGATATTTCATATACGTTTAACATAAAATAATTTGCTTAAAGTTTGATCTTTTGAAGTGGAGAATGGTTGAAACTTGCAGTTGATATTTGAATTCGCCTCAAAGGAAAAATAAACACCTTCAGTAATAAGTCAACCAAAATGGTGAGTTCGGAGCTGTTTCAAAGCCTAAGGGTTGTACTGGCCTATGGGGTAACGTCCCTGACTGGTGATTGCCAGAATTATGTTCGATTCCCACTCAAACTCGTTAGTTCGTTTGGTTGCTGCAACCTCACCATCCTTGTGAGCTAAGATTGTTGGGTTTTGGGGAGCCAATAGCACTATTTGCTGTGTCATCAGCAGCTATAGCCTGGCCCCCCTTGGTCATAGCTTGGGTGGAGAGGGGGCTTGGGCGCTGATCATATGTATATGGTCAGTCTCTAGGGCATTGTCCTACTTGATAGGGCAATGTTACTGCCCTTTACTTTTGCCTTTTATGAGAGTCCTTTAAGCGTTTAAGATCATGGCAGAGGAGAGTAGAAATAGCAAATGTCAGCTCCCTGATATTTTACTTACTTAGGTTAAGGAAGAGATATCAATATTTTATTTTTTTTTTCGTCGAGTACATGGACGGTATGGTCCCGATGTATATACAGTTTAAACGTAGTTAGCTGAAAAAAAGTATATATGTATAAAGTATATCTATTACAGATATAAAATCTCTTGTCAACATGCTGATAATATGTATTTTTCAGACTCTTTGTAGCGTTTGGTCATCATTTCTGATGTGAAAATATAAATCATAAGAGTGTAGGATATTATAGTCATCATTTACTTACATATATCCTAAAGAAAAGTACAAAGAAACCCATTAGTATTGAAACGTAAAATTAACTAGAAAAAGATAAAATGATACCGATAAATATTCAAAGGAAGAAAATAGGAACCAAAATTGCCTTTAGATTTATAGTTTTCAAAGCCTACTATAAAATCTTCAAAAGCTTTTAAAATGAAAACTCGCTGATTAAAACATTCGTATTTTTGATTTGTAAGGTTTTGTCTGCAAGGAACCTGTTTGATTTGATCAGCCAAAGTGTAGTCATGATCTGCTTCGTAGACACTGTAACTGTTTAAATGCCTTTTATTCATTTTGTTTGTGAAATATTGGGAAAAATTCCAGTAAAATCTGTATTAGCATGAATTTTGTAATATTATACATTGTTTTCTTATAGACAAAGTGCTGAAGTTATTCAGTTAGCTTGTAATTATAATTTGCAAATGTATTTTGAATTAGATAAATTGTGGGTGAGCCCTATTCCTGAAATAAATCAAGGGATAATTCATTAATCTGTATAATTTAAACCAGTTAATACAACGGAAATAAGCCCTAGTTAATAAACTACTCTCGTTATTAAAATTGTAATCAAATTTTTTATGGTTAGCAAACCTCATTTATAAACATGAATATTTTTTGTTTCATAAAACATCATAATCGTTATTAAACTTTTTTTTTTCCATCTCTTGCCTCAAAAATATTTTGGAAAATGAAGAATTAATCAACATATCATTCTGAAACAAGCGATTAACTTGTTTGGATATGAAACTTTATAAATACGACGTAAAAAATTGTAGAAAATACTCATAAAAAACTTAACGCTTTATATGGTATGCTACATGATTCTAGTAGGTTGTTCTTTCGTTAGAGAGAAAAAACTAAAAAAAAAAAAAATATGGTTTCATCATTGGCATTTTTTTAAACTCCTTATTATAGTTATTTTCAATAGTTCTCTTTAAATTAATGACGAGAGAGAGAGAGAGAGAGAGAGAGAGAGAGAGAGAGAGAGAGAGAGAGAGAGAGAGAGAGAGAGAGAGAGAGAGAGTGACCATGTGTGTGTGAGTGTGTGTCCGTATTTATGTGTTTGTTTATGGTATATAAGATATGTTTTCTTATTTGTCGTGAAGTGTTTTGGAAATGTTTAGTCTCAGTTACATGCAATATAAATGAAGCTTTATATCTTCCTTCAATAATAATGGTATTTCAGAACTCAACAGTGTTATTTTCTAGGTATAAAATTTCATAAAACGTGAAAGGATTCTTTCATATATGATGAAACAGGAAACAAACAATTCATAAAGAAATATCTTTTGCCCTCAAGCGTGGTGCTATAATTCTGTAAGAGAAATTACATATTTTTCATCACCTTTTATCCAATACACTTTTTTCGGAAATTGAGAGGAGAATGACATGACAAGTTTAAGTTTATAAGTATTAACCAATGTACCGAAACTAGATTCAAGTCTGTTGTATTTTATTTACTTTAGTTACAGAGGGTAATTTGTTATCTAAGGTGGTAGGATGAATATATTTGTCATTTAGATAGGCTTTTGATGGTGATATGGAAGCAGAGAATGATATCAACCTATGAGATATATTGACTTTCAGAAAAAAAAAAATAGCTAATCAATTATTTTGTCGATTAATTTAAATATCTTGCCGATATAGGTGGATTTAAGTTATAGCCAAAAATAGAAAAAAAAGATAATTCATATAATCTGCTTTGTTTTATTTTTCCTTTTTGTAGGATATTTAACTTATATTGGTTATAACAGTAATTAATTATATGTTAAAAGAAATAAATGTTCGGTAGCATTTTCAGGATTGAATAAAAATAAAAATGTAAAGAGCAGCAGCATCATTGCTCTCTTCTGTAACAGTTAATCAGATCCCAATTAAATCCATTGATGGGTATGCGCAGATAGATCGGGATCTAATTACCAGATTTGCAATTAAACGCACTTACAAATTTCATCGGGTTTACTTCGGTGTGAGGATAAACAATTTAGCATTTTTATTTATTTTGTGACCAAAAAAAAATACTCAAAATCTTATTAGATTAATTTGACATTTCTTAAAGTCATGAGGATTCAATGCGAAATAAACCATA
>NC_090725.1:26459424-26469424 GCF_036898095.1 Palaemon carinicauda | reverse complement strand
ACACACACATATATATATATATATATTATATATATATATATATATATATAATATATATATATATATATATATTGTTATATATTGTTATATATATATATATATATATATATATATATATATATATATATATATATATATATATATATATATATATATATATATATATATATATATATATATATAGATTGTCTGACGGTATTCATTTGATATAAACAGTGAAAATAAATCAGGTATAAAAACATAATATGATCAATATTGTGTTTGGTTAAATTCCTTTTGCCTTCACCCAATCCTAAAACTACTGCGTGTACTGTGTTTTCAACTCATTATTACCGGAGGTAAATCTTTTATAATGAGACCAGGCGAGACAGGTAACATCAAGTCAGTTTAACTATTGATAAGAATAAAAGATAGTTACATGTCATACTCAGAACGTAATACGTTTATAAACATGATTGATTATAATGCAATTATTTACTACTAAAAATAATTCAATATTTTTCTTATTAGGAACGTTTTAATATCCTATTTTGATGAAACCAAAACCAAACAGATTGTTTTATTTAATAAGTTTTTCCAATAGTTTATTCTAAAACTATTCCTATGTCTCCTTTCTGAAATAAATTCTTAATGTAATTTTACTGTGTATATACGCGTATATGCCGAGGAATATAGTACAAGGAAGGAAGTAACTTTGAATAATTTTCCTTCTTAAATATTTACTTAGTACCGTTGTTATTCAAAAAAAAAAAAAAAAAAAAAAAAATCCATCCCTCCACCAACCTCACCTTCCAATCCACTATTAATCATGAGAATATCGAACGTTTACCTTCTCCTACGTCCAAATAAATGGTTCCTACATAATTAGCATCATCAGATTTAACTCTATAAGGTTACTCGAACTCTTATTTAATCTCAACATTATTTACTCGTCAAAACTTAAACCAATCTCTCTAATCCGTGCATTAATTGTTCATATAGAATTAATAGTTATATAACCATGCAGACAAAAATATCTATAATAAACATTATAACCGGGTACATCTACATCTTACTTTTTAGTCAGGATATTCAATTATGAATATAAAGATCCATAACTGAAATCTTGACCTGTAACTTTCCCGAAACACTTTTCCTGAAAAGCGAGAGAAAGAAAGTACTGGAAGAATAAACGGAAACAATAAGCAATGAAGTGCAATCACCACGCCTCCCAGGCAATATCTGACGGTAATGCTGGTAGAAATGGGAAGATATTTGCCAAACTACGTATACTTTCTGGTTCATCAGTAGTGTACAGTGCATATCCTGACGAATTTTTTTTTTCGCTCTGCAACTATATCTTTCATTCAATGACCTAATCCTTATATTTCACGACTTGAATCTAAAAACTGTATTGAGCATATTAAAGTTTTGGAGTTATAAGAAGATGCAAGGATTTTGGATGTCATAAAGACTTTTTAATTCTTCTGTGGAGGACTCCATTCCCTCTAGTTTTGTTATGATCTTGTCTAACTTATTCTTGAACTAGTTTACCGTGTTACAGTTTACTATATCCGCTGGAAGTCTATATCATGGACTGATTGTGTTAAGCGTGAATAGACTGTTGTAGTCTGATTTCTTATTCTTAAAAAAATTTTAAAGGCTGTACCGTATTAACTGCCCCGTTAGTTGTAGAGTTTGTAAATCAAATAAGTTAAAACCTTCCATCTTCCATCTATATCCAAATTGCCTTAGTGTTGGAACTAGTTTGGTGGCCCTAGCTTGCACTACTTCCAGTCTATCTATATCTTTCTGAATACTGGGAGCCCAAAATGAGGTTTTACTAATGATATGTACAGCTATGGTATATTACCTTTGTCTCTGTATTTGAATGATCTCTTTATGTAACCTATTAGTTTTTGTGCTTTCTTTCAACTTTTATGCTCTGTTTGGTGAACTTCAAATCCTTGGTGATAATAATACGGATATCTTACTCCTGGCCCACACTTTCTAATTCATTACCCAGTAGTGAGTTTTCTGATTGTTGTTTCTATAACCTATGGACGTGGCAATTGCATATGAGAGAGAGAGAGAGAGAGAGAGAGAGAGAGAGAGAGAGAAGAGAGAGAGAGAGAGAGAGAAGAGAGAGAGAGAGAGAGAGAGAAATTGTTTTTTTCTGATTGTTAGGTATATGAAAAAAAAATATATAATGTTGAGTAAAGTTGAAATTATAAATTCATAGTATTGTTAACGAGATTTCCTTAAAATGTTAGTGCAATCTTTTCTTATAATTTTTTGTCATTTATAGCTTAAAACTTTCTATCATAATATCACAAAGTATTTCTCCAAAGAACATTAGTAAAGTTAAGAGGAACTTGGAGCAGGTATATCTCATAAATTTCAAGTTAGTTGAGGAGAGAAGAGAAGAGAGAGAGAGAGAGAGAGAGAGAGAGAGAGAGAGAGAGGAGAGAGAGAGAGAGGAGAGAGGGAGAGAGAAGGGGGGGGGAATTGTATTTAATCAATGTATTCTAGATAACGATAGCTTTATCCTGAACTATCAAATATTTAATAAACATTTTATTTTTTATGTATTTTGAGCCTTTTCAACAAATTACAATAAAATATCTTTACGCAGTAAGGAGTTGTCACGAATATTTTAATGTAATTAGTGAATTATTTTACATTTGTATACTTTTACAATTCTTTTTTTTATATTATTATTACTTTTTTAATATTATTTTTATTATTATTATTATTATTATTATTATTATTATTATTAGTTGTAGTAGTAGTAGTAGTAGTAGTAGTAGTAGTAGTAGTAGTAGTAGTAGTAGTAGTTGTATTATTATTATTATTATTATTATTATTATTATTAATATTATTATTATTATCATTATTATAAAGTCTGGTCAATGTCCTTGTATCCACAAAGTCCGTTCCTTTACTCTAACCCAATAGTAATTTAGCCATACCATTTTCTACCACAGCTGCATTGTATTTGGTATTTTCTACAAAATCCATTCCACTACAACGTAGGTTTACCTTTTTACTTACGATATATTCTAGGATAACTGCTAGTTCTTAAAATTCTATTGTGATGCCTATCATTAAGAACCACTTCACTTTTGATTATCCAGTCGTCTAATAATTGTATTCGAAAAAATATTTTCCTTGGTTATGCTCAAAATGGCTATGGTGGTATCGAAGTTCTCGCAATATGTGCTCCGGTGATTGAAGTTGTTTGCCTTTTTTTCGCAACCACAAATATTTATGCATTTAAATGTGGCAAAACTTAATTCAAATAAAAAACAAAGTCTATTAGTAGTTATCAATGCCGATGGTAGTGAAATTTTCTGAGTATTTCCTAACTGTAAAAGAAACATTAAGGTTTATAGCAAATTGAATGGGGCTAGAAAAGTCTTTATAGATGATTTAAAATCTCTTGCTCTCCTTATTTTTAGTTTTTTTTTTTAAATATAAGAAATAAATAGATAATCATGTATGATAATGAACTTTGTTTTATGGAAGATGGAAAAAACATATGATATATGATGGAAAGGACTGAAAAAGATCACATGGACAGCTGTGTACCCAAGACCTTCGCCGAGACAAAATGAGCCATATGCTTGCTAGATCTCTAATGATAAGAATGTTCCTGCTGGTTCAACTCTAAAGGATAATCTTAGCTATGGCAACGACACCATCATTTTTTTTACAGCCATTACTGATTAGTCAAACAGGATGAATATGCAATGTCATTGTTCAGTACCCACTTTCTTCTTGGTAAGGGTAAAAGAGACGTTTTAGCTATGGTAAGCAGCTCTTCTACGAGAAGGACACTCCAAAATTAAACTATTGTTCTCTAGTCTTAGATAGTGCCATAGCCTCTGTACCATGGCCTTCCACTGCCTTAGGGTAGAGTTCTCTTGCTTGAGGGTACACTCCGACTAAATTCTATCTTATATCTCTTCCTCCTTTTTTGTTAATTTTCTTGTAGTTTAAATAGGAAATATCTATTGTAATGCTACTGTTCTCAAAATATTTTATTTTTCCTTGTTTCCTTTCCTCTGTGGGCTATTTTCCCTGTTGGAGCCCCTGGGCTTATTGCATCCTTCTTTTCCAACTAGGGTCGTACCTTAGGAAGTAATAATAATCATAAATTGGTATTCTGGTATTAACATTCGTGATTAGAGTCGTCAGAAGTCAACCAAGAATTTGATTATTCCTTATTAACTTTATGAAACATGTGAGGTTATATCCTATTCGGCATGATTAAGTGGTTGATGCCGGACGTCAAAGTTCACAAAACAAAATGTAGATGCATTGGTATCGTCTACAAGAGCCAAAAGTGAGGCCAGAGAGTGTCTATGCACTCAGCACAGCTTCATGTATGTTATATCTGGTGTGTCCCCTGATAAGGCCCTTGTAAAGTTCTATGATCAAGCCAAGGATATAGTCGGGATAGTTACTATATTGATATTGTAGATATCAAGGCAGCTTTACTAACCAAAAACCTCCATGCAATTTTGAAAAATGAATCTCATGATATGACATGTGCATGGGTGATAACCAGTTAAACATCACTACTGCTGAGCCTAAATACTTACTTCATTCTAATAACCTTGGCAAATATATATAAAAAATATGCATATATATATATATATATATATATATATATATATATATATATATATATATATATATATATATATTATATATATATATATATACATATGTGTGTGTATATAATTAAAGATATATATATATATATATATATATATATATATATATATATATATATATATATATATATATAGACATATGTGTGTATATAATTAAAGATATATATATATATATATATATATATATATATATATATAATATATATATATATATACATATGTGTGTATATAATTAAAGATATATATATATTATATATATATATATATATATATATATATATATATATATATATATATACATATATATATATATACATATATATATATATATATATATATATATATATATATATATATACATACATACATATATATATCCATATATATATATAAATATATATATATATATATATATATATATATATATATATATATATATATATATATATATATATATATGTATATATATATATATATATATATATATATATATATATATATGTATATATATATATATATATATATATATTATAATTATTATTATTATTATTATTATCATTATTATTATCACTAGCCAAGCTACAGCCCTAATTGGAAAAGCAAGATGCTATAAACCCAGGGGCTTCAATATGGGAAAATAGCCCAGTGAGGAAAGGAAATAAGGAAATAGATATATGATGAGAACAAATTAACAATTAATGATTCAAAATAAAGTAACAACGTCAAAACAGATATGTCATATTTAAACTATTAACAACGTCAAAATCAAATATGTCATGTATAAACTATAAAAAGACTCGTGTCAGCAGGGTCAACATCAAAACATTTGCTCCAACTTTGAATCTTTGAAGTTCTACTGATTCAACTACCCGATTAGGAAGATCATTCCACAACTTGGTAACAGCTGGAATAAAACTTTTAAAGTACTCTGTAGTATTGATAGCCCAGCGGCATAGTAAGAAATATGAAACCAATTGTTCAAATTGTTCTAAAAGCACCAAAATTGGCACACATGTGGATTAATACATTCTGAACAATTTTGGATATGGAGGCATTCAAGATTCTCCCCGTAGCACATTTGGCGGCCATTTTTCAAAATGGCCGCTATTTACCGTTAGCGTCATTGAATATGTACCATAATTTGTCTTTTTGTGGATGCTAAAGGTGATAAGTGTGCTAGAGGTGATAAGTATTGTACAATTACACATACTTCTGTGCTTACCAAATAATTTGGCTACCATTTCACAAGAAAATGAATTTTACTTTGCAGCGGCAGCGTTGGTGGCAGTGACGGCGGCTGCAGTAATAGTATAGTGTTGATAGTCATGGTGCTTGTAGTAGTAACTTGTGGTAACATGGTGGTGTTTTGTGTCTTTGCAGGTGAGGCAGCAGCAGCACCACCTGACATCAGAGACGCGTTGTTCCAGACTGCAGCCATGGCAAAGAAGTTCCAACTGGTCGATACTTTTGAGCAACGTACTCCACAACACCTCCTGAGACAAACTGGAAGCTGTGTCTTGTATGTCAAGAGGAGACACCAGAGTCACTTGTCTGCCCAGTACTGTCTAAACGCCGAGACCCTGGGAGTGGATACACGACAATGGCTGCAAACTTGGTCAAATTTGATGAACTCGGAGAACTGCCAAGAACTGTTCAGTTACAGAGACTAGATGAAGGACAAGGTGTTGAGGCGACAATGGTTGCCCACCAGGCCAAGTGGCATAAAACATGTATGCTCAAATACAATAACACAATGCTACGAAGAGCAGAGAAGAGACGCATCGCAAGCAGCTCAGCATTTGATAGTACTGACAATGTCCAGGCCAAGCGCGCCAGAACACACTCTTCAGAAGCCACTACCAGCGGCACCTCCTGCTTTTTCTGTGGAAAGTCTGGCACAGAGACCCTACATGAAGTAACAACCTTCCAGGTGGACACACGCGTACGGAAAGGTGCAGCGCAAGTTGGGGACAATGAACTCATAGCCAGGCTCAGCATGGGTGATATGGTGGCTCTGGAGGCCAAGTACCATTCCAAGTGTTTGTTGGCTCTTTACTATCGTGCAAAGGCCACTGTAGAAGCCGAGCAGAAAACTGACCATGAAGGTGTAATGTCAAGAATCGTACTGGCTGAACTGGTCCTGTATATCGAGGAAACCCACCTAGAAGAGGGCACCACCCCAGTCTTCAGACTCGCAGAACTTGTAAAGCTATACACAACAAGAATGGAACAGCTCGGGGTTGTTTTGTGCCAGAAAGTTAATAGCACAAGGCTGAAAGAGCGCCTGTTAGCCCAGATACCAGGCCTGAGATCCCACAGCAAAGGCCGAGATGTTTTACTAGCGTTTGATGAAGACATTGGTGAAGCGCTAGTCAAAGCCTGCGAGCAAGACTGTGACACTGAGGCAGTTCACCTTGCGCGTGCTGCACAGATAGTTCGTCGATATATGTTTGAAGACACTTACCAATTCCGTGGATCATTCCCGGGCGGCTGTCAGGAGGACTCTGTGCCAAACGTACTAGTTGCAATGGTAAATATGGTGCTGGATGGCCCCACCATCAAGAATCAAAGCCATTCCTCTTCAACACAAGCAGCTCTTTCCATTGCGCAGCTTCTCAAGTTCAACAGTGTCAAGCAAAGTCGGAAGCAGGGAGCAACCAAGACACAGGAGCCTCCAGCTGTCAGACACAGTACGTCTCAAGAAACTCCTCTTCCAACCTATGTTGGGCTGATGCTGTATGCTGAAACACGCAAGAGAGGACTTGTGGACAAGCTCTTCTCTCTGGGCCTAAGCATCTCATATGACAGAGTCCTACGTCTTTCTGCCCAGATGGGAAACAGCGTGTGTCAGCTGTACCGCATAGAGGAAGTGGTCTGCCCGCCTACCCTGCGTAGCAATGTGTTCACAACTGCGGCTGTGGACAACATTGACCACAACCCAAGTGCCACCACAGCCAAGAATTCATTCCATGGAACAGGAATCTCGCTTTTTCAACACCCAACGTGTGCAGATGAGGGAGTGGATCGTAGCATTGCTCTCACTGGGCGTGATACTGGATCAAAGACGGTTGAGCCTCTACCAGAATATTACAGATGTTGAAGCCGGGTACTGCCAACACGTTCGAGGAATATGCACAGCAAGTGTTCATCCCATACGTTGTACAACGTTTCCAACATGTATCACGTCTTGACCTTGTGTGGGACAGCTACAGAGCAGATTCCCTGAAGGCATCAACCAGAGAACAGCGTGGAAAGGGAGTAGGTCGGCATGTTGTCGACTCAGCAGTCATACCAGGAAATTGGCAAAGTTTCCTGCGAGTTGATAGCAACAAAGTGGAGCTCTTCAGCTACCTCTCCACCATGCTTGCAGAGTCCTTTCAAGAAGAAGGCAAGGAACTGGTCGTCACTGATGGGGAGCAGGTGATCTGTGTTCCACAGCAAGAGGATGTCAACTCACTCGCACCATGCAACCAAGAAGAGGCAGACACCCGCATGATGCTACATGTAGCACATGCTGCACAACATGGTCACCACCAGATACAGGTTCGAACAGTAGACAGTGACGTCGTGGTCCTAGCAGTGATGGTAGTCCAGAAACTACCAGCTGGAGACGAACTCTGGGTAGCCTTTGGGACAGGCAAGAACTACCGCTACATTGCAGCCCATGAAATAGCTTCCTCCCTTGGTCCAGAGAAGGCATGTGCTCTTCCAATGTTTCATGCCATCACAGGGTGTGATACTGTGTCAGCCTTCGTCGGACATGGGAAGAAATCTGCCTGGGCAACATGGAACACGCTGCCAGAACTCACTGATGCCCTGCTGAGTCTGGCAAATGCACCCACAAGCATCCAAGAGGATACAATGCATGTCATCGAGAGGTTTGTCATACTCCTGTATGACCGCACAAGCAAATGCAAGGACGTCAACAAGGCGAGAAAGCAGCTCTTTGCAAAGACGAACTCTGTTCAGAACATCCCGCCAACCTACGCTGCTCTGGAGCAGCATGTGAAGAGATCTGCCCTTCAGGGTGGTCATGTCTGGGGCCAGGCATTGGTACCAACGCCCGTGCTCCCTCCACCAACAGACTGGGGCTGGCATCGGAGTGATGATAGGCTCTACACACTACTCTGGACCACACTCCCTGAGGCATCCAAGGCCTGCTATGAGCTGGTGTCTTGCGGATGCAAGAAAGGCTGCAAAAACCGCTGCAAGTGCAAGAACGCTTCACTGCAATGCACTGGTCTATGTTTCTGTGAAGGCGAATGCCAGTAGATTGGGACAGAAAACTTGCTAACCAACATTATGATCTGTAGACATTCATAATTCTGGTGACCAGATTTGAAAAGTTCGGAATCATAATTAACATAGTGTGGCAAAATCTACGTTATTGTATTACATGTATGTACTGCAGGATTACACAAGTACTGTGCCTAGAGACTGGGCTTTTGGTCGACTATATAACTACAATCTGACCATACTGTAAACTTCCCGTACTCTGTGTATTATTTTGACTAGCAATTTTGCCAGCAATTTGAAATAAAAAAGCAACTTGAGCAATTAAAGTGTGTTCCTGAAATCAGGTACTGGTTATTAGAGGTATTATGTCATTGAGTATTGAAATCTTCATCAAATGTCCACTTTTTCCACAAAATGGCGGCCAGTTTAGGGGCCATTTTTGAGAAAATTCATCTAAATATCTGTTAAACATTTATTGATGTTAATTCTGATGTAAAAAAAAGGAATTTTGGCCCATCTAGCACCAAACTAACGACACATAATGAAGTCTATGTAATGACGCTAATGTTAAATGGCGGCCATTTTGAACAATGGCCGCCATATCTTCCTAAGGGCTAATCTTGAATGCCTCCATATCCAAAAATGTTTAGAATATATTAATCTACATGTGTGCCAATTTTGGTGCTTTTAGACCAATTTGAACAATTGGTCTGCTATGCCGCTGTACTATGAGCCTCACGAGGGAGAAGGCCTGGCTATTAGAATTACCTGCCTGCCTAGTAGTACGAACAGGATAGAATTGTACAGACAGATCTGAATGTAAAGGATGGTCAGAGTTATGAAAAATCTTATGCAACATGTATAATGAACTAATTGAACGACAGTGCCAGAGATTAATATCTAGACCAGGAATAAGAAATTTAATAGACCGTAAATTTCTGTCCAAAAAAGTAAGATGAGAATCAGCAGCTGAAGACCAGACAGGAGAACAATACTCAAAACAACAGAGAATGAAAGAATTAAAACACTTCTTCAGAATAGATTGATCACCGAAAATCTTAAAAGACTTTCTCACTAAGCCAGTTTTTTGTGCAATTGAAGAA
>NC_090725.1:26441924-26444424 GCF_036898095.1 Palaemon carinicauda | reverse complement strand
AGACAGATCTGAATGTAAAGGATGGTCAGAGTTATGAAAAATCTTATGCAACATGCATAATGAACTAATTGAGCAACGGTGCCAAAGATTAATATCTAGATCAGGAATAAGAAATTTAATAGACCGTAAGTCTCTGTCCAACAAATTAAGATGATAATCAGCAGCTGAACACCAGACAGGAGAACAATACTCAAAACAAGGTAGAAGTAAAGAATTAAAACACTTCTTCAGAATAGATTGATCACCGAAAATCTTCTAAGATTTTCTCACTAAGCCATTTTTATTTTGTGCAATTGAAGAAGACACAGACCTAATGTGTTTCTCAAAAGTAAATTTGCTGTCAAGAATCACACCTAAATTTTTTAAAAAGTTATGCAAGTTTAAAGAAACATTATCAATACTGAGATCCGGATGTTGAGGAGCCACCGTCCTTGACCTACTTACAATCATACTTTGAGTTTTGTTAGGATTCAACTTCATAACCCATAATTTTCACCATGCACTAATTTTAGCTAAATCTTTATTAAGGGATTCACCAACCCCAGATCTACATTCAAGGGATGGAATTGATGCAAAGAGAGTAACATCATCTGCATATGCAACAAGCTTGTTTTCTATGCTAAACCACATGTCATGTGTATATAATATGAAAAGTAATGGGCCAAGAACACTACTCTGTGCAACACTGGATATCACATTCCTATACTCACTATGGTGCCCATCAACAACAACTCTTTGAGATCTATAACTTAAAAAATCAATAATAATGCTAAGAAACGACCCACCCACTCCTAACTGTTTCAGTTTGAAAACAAGGGCCTCCTGATTAACAAAGTCAAAGGCAGCACTAAAATCTAAGCCAATCATACGAACTTCCTGACCACAATCAAGGGATTTCTGTACAGGATTGGAGATTGTAAGAAGCGCATCACATGCTCCAAGGCCTTTACAAAAACCAAATTGCAAACTAGTGAGTAGGTGATTACCTTCAGCAAACCTATTAAAACGTTTTGCCAGAAGACGTTCAAAAACTTTAGATAATATGGGAGTTATGGAAATTGGGCGGTAAACAGTAGTACTTGAGCTACCACAAACACATTTACATAAAGGAGTAACATTGCCAATTCCCCAACAAGTGCTAAAAGCTCCTCTTCTTGCTAACATGCGCAAAATAACAGATAACTTTGGAGCTAAGAAATCTGCTGTCTTTATAAAAAACAAAGGAAAAATACCATTTGGGTCTACACCTCCATCAGCATCAAGGTCTATCAACAGACCTTTAATCTCACTAGAATGAAAAGGTAAACTAGATAGTTTAGCCTCAGGAAAACAGAAATGAGGAAGTTCAAGTTTTTCATTACTCTGTTTACTGTCAAAAACATCAGCCAAAAGGGTTGCCTTTTCCTTTGGACAGTGATTGCTAAGCTATCTGGTTTAAGTAATGGAGGAACTGTTGAATCTACACCAAAGAGTACAGATTTAAGGGTAGACCACCATTTATGTTCCTGAGTTGTACCAGAAAGGGTTTCTTTCATGGTTATATTGTATTCCTTTTCAGTTGAGGCATAAACTCTCTGAGCAAAAGCTTGAAGCTGAGTATATAATAATATTATAGAGTCAAAATATAGCTTTGGGTGTTTCAGTGATTTTTTACAGTATTAATTTTTAATTACAATTACAACTCTTTCACTGACAAATCCTACATGTAATACCTATACCCTATACTATATTTGAGTCGTAATGGCGAATAAGTAAATTCTTTATACTTTTAATTTTGCTTCTTTGACATATCAAAATAAACTTTTCTTCGGTTGTACTAACTTATCGTTCCCTGTGTTAGACTCAAGACTAGAGACCAATCCTTCTAATACCTACTTTGACTGATTGCCCATCATATAACAAATGCAACTTGACCTATTGATAATATCAAATGTTGTGCTCCGTGTATTTTACATATTGTTTTCGGTGTAGTGTTTCAAACCAAGTATTGAAAAGTATTGTGAAATATTACACTCCTTTTGTAGTAATTACCGTAAATCCTTACTAAAATTTATATTTCCTTTACCCCCCATTCACACTATGTTTGATTTCAATACATCATGCCCATACTTTAGCTGTTAACGTTTTAGGTATGTTTTTTTATCTCAATAATTTTCACATATATGGTATAATGCCAACATCAAAAGCAAGATATAAGTCAGTAAAGAATGAAGGCTCTTTCCATACACCAGGCTCTAGACTGTTGTTTGTTCCCTGTTGTATACTATGAACACAGTATATAACGTACATAAAAGACTAATACCTATATGATCAGTTGGATTTTCCCAGCATTTCCTGGTTTGTTTCTTTTATATTGCTTAAGAATCTTTTGATTTACTCATTGAGAAAACCAGCAATTGTTCATAAAAAAATCGTTTATCTTTTATTATTTGCCTCCGATATGTTAGATATGCTTTTTTTTTTCTTTTAATTGCTGCTAAACGTAAAAAAAGGCTTCACC
>NC_090725.1:26434424-26436924 GCF_036898095.1 Palaemon carinicauda | reverse complement strand
AATGAAAGAATTAAAACACTTCTTCAGAATAGATTGATCACCGAAAATCTTGTAAGACTTTCTCAATAAGCCATTTTTGTGTGCAATTGAAGAAGACACAGACCTGATGTGTTTCTCAAAAGTAAATTTGCTGTCGAGAATCACACAGAAAATTTTAAGTCATACAAATTTAAAGAAACATTATCAATACTGAGATCCTTATGTTGAGGAGCCACCGCCCTTGACCTACTTACAATCATACTTTGAGTTTTGTTAGGATTCAACTTCATACCCCATAATTTTCACCACGCATTAATTTTAGCTAAATCTCTATTAAGGGACTCACCAATCCCAGATCTACATTCAGGGGATGGAATTGATGTAAAGAGAGTAACATCATCTGCATATGCAACAAGCTTGTTCTCTAGGCCAAACAACATGTCATGTGTATATAATATGAAAAGTAATGGGCAAAGAACACTACACTGTGGAACACCGGATATCACTTTCCTATACTCACTATGGTGCCCATCAACAACTCTTCAAGATCTATTACTTAAAAAATCAATAATAATGCTGAGAAACGACCCACCCACTCCCAACTGTTTCAGTTTGAAAACAAGGGCCTCCTGATTAACAAAGTCAAAGGCAGCACTAAAATCTAAGCCAATCATACGAACTTCCTGACCACAATCAGGGGATTTCTGTATAGCATTGGATATTGCAAGAAGGGCATCATATGCTCAAAGGCCTTTACGAAAATCAAATTGCAAACTAGGGAGTAGGTGATTACCTTCAGGAAACCTATTAAGACGTTTTGCTAGAAGACGTTCAAAAACTGTAGATAATATGGGAGTTATGGAAATTGGGCGGTAATCAGTGGGACTTGACCTACCACAAACACATTTACCTAGAGGAGTAACATTACCAATTCTCCAACAAGTGCTAAAAGCCCCTCTTCTTGCTAACTTGCGCAAAATAAAAAATAACTTTGGAGCTAAGAAATCTGCTGTCTTTATAAAAAAACAAAGGAAAAATACCATTTGGGTCTACACCTCCATAAGCATTAAGGTCCATCAACAGAGCTTTAATCTTACGAGATCGAAAAGCTAAACTAGTTAGTTTAGCTCAGGGAAACAGGAATGAGGAAGTTCAAGTTTTTCATTACTCTGTTTACTGTCAAAAACATCAGCCAAAATGGTTACCTTTTCCTTTGGACAGTGAGTGACTGAGCCATCTGGTTTAAGTAAAGGAGGAACTGTTGAATCTACACCAAAGAGTGCAGATTTAAGGGTAGACCACCATTTATGTTCCTGAGTTGTACCAGAAAGGGTTTCTTTTATGGTTAAATTGTTTTCCTTTTCAGTTGAGGCATAAACTCTCTGAGCAAAAGCTCGAAGCTGAGTATATAATAATATTATAGTCAAAATACAGTTTTGGGTGTTTTAATAATTTTTAACAGTATTTTTTTTATTATAATTACAACTCTTTCAATGACAAATCCTACATGTAATATCTCTACCCTATACTATATTTGAGTCATAATGGGCGAATAAGTAAATGCTTTCTACTTTTAATTTTTCTTCGTTTACATATCAGCAAAATAATCTTTGCTTCGGTCGTACTAACTTATCATTCCCTGTGTTAGACTCAAGACTAGAGACTAATCCTTCTAATACCTACTTTGACTGATTGCCCATTATATAACAAATGCAACTTGACCTATTGATAATATTAAATGTGGTGCTCTGTGCATTTTACATATTGTTCTGGGTTTAGTGATTCAAACCAGGTATTGAAAAGTATTGTGAAATATTACACTCCTTTTGTAGTAATTACCGCAAATCCTTACTATAATTCATATTTCCTTTACCCCCAATTCACACTATGTTTGATTTCAATACATCATGCCCATACTTTAGCTGTTAACGTTTTAGGTATGTTTTTTATCTCAATATTTTTCATATATATGGTATATTGCCGACATCAAAAGCAAGATATTAGTCAGTGAAGAATGAAGGCTTTTTTCATACACCAGGTTCTAGACTGTTGTTTGTTCCCTGTTGTATACTATGAACACAGTATATAACGTGCATGAAAGACTAATACCTATATGAATAGTTGGATTTTCCAAAAATTTCCTTGTTTGTCCCTTTTATATTGCTTAAGAATCTTTTGATTTACTCATTGAGAAAACCAGCAATTGTTCGTCAAAAAATCCTTTATCTTTTATTTTTTGCCTCTAATATGTTAGATATGCTTTTTTTTTCTTTTAATTGCTACTAAACGTAAAAAAAGGCTTCACCGTCTCTTTCTTTCATTCAATAAATTTTTGTCATGTATGATATACCGTAAGTTTGTCAACTTCTTGATGTCTTGTAACTATATTATTTTCTGGAAACATACTTTTCCTTCTTCCAGTTCCATGTGTAATAGGTAACTTCCCTTTTCCTAATATCATTTTCATTTATTTTTTATTTGTTCGTATATTCTTCTTAAAGACAATTTCTTGTATATATTT
>NC_090725.1:26419424-26429424 GCF_036898095.1 Palaemon carinicauda | reverse complement strand
GCAATCTTATGTTTTTAGAATATAATTAATATCATACATTACCAATTATTACAATACAATTTTCCTGTACACTAATAGTAAATAATTCAACTAATCACCTTTGCTTATCAAGATCGATATTTAAGAAAAAATCGAGAGACAATAGGCAAAAGTTCAAAAGTTTTTTAAAAGAAAATTTTGTAATAAGTGATAAAAAAAATTCAACAGTAGGCCTACTGTAAAGTTTATGAATTATGGTACCACATACTTGAAAAAAGAAATGGCTTACTGTCTTAACCTATTACTCATTTAGAATCTATTTCGAAACATCAGCACTGTAATTATTCTTTTCGTTTCCCAACGATTTAAATTTTACTTTTGAATATTACAACAGAAGATTCTCGATGTCGTTCTCTCACATTTCTGCTGAATATCATTCAGGATACTTGCCACACCAAGGGGAACTCATTGCAAAACATCTCGCTAACTTTGAATGAGGAGTTCCCTGCGGGGACAAGGAAAAGGTGCTTAATGGGAAAGCTTAAATGAGAGAGAGAGAGAGAGAGAGAGAGAGAGAGAGAGAGAGAGAGAGAGAGAGAGAGAGAGAGAGAGAGAGAAAAAGGCTCATGAGCCCTCATTTTTTCTCTTTCCCTTTCTGTTTTATATATTTCATGTAATAAAATATCTACAAACCACTTATTGATTTTTTTAACATTAACTCAAATGGATATTAAAAACCTCTACCAGAGGACAAGTTTTGATAGAAATTATATAAGGATTTATCCTTAGCATTGTTTCATGACATATATAACTATTGGTAGTTCACTAACTTTCATATTACACAATAACACAAAGAAAGCGTTTAAACAAAACCGAAGCACTTTATTCCATTACACTCTAAGTATCGCCTACACACAGCTGTAGACGTTCTCCTACTTGAAATTCATCCGGCTGCTTGAAATTCTCTCCGTGGGTGTGTGAAAATTTGCTGTAAACAGAAGATAGAGAGAAAGAAAAGGTAGACATTGCCAGGGAGGCCATAAAAGAGAGCTATATCTAATGAGACTTTATAACTCTTGAAAATGGTTTTCATAATATAGGTTTCAACTCGATGTGATGAATGTTAGCAAATATATTGCCAATATGGATTACTTTGAATATTTATTTGGTGAGAATTATGACCATATTAGCATTGGTTACAATATCTTATCACCTTGATATTTTAAAAGAAGTCCCGGGCATTTATTCTTTTGTTATTCGAATAATTTCTTTATTGAATATATTTTTTTTCCCTTCATCGTAGATTCAAGTTGTTTCTTAAATATATCTCCTGATATTATCAAAACAATAATTTAAAAAAAACATAACATCGCATGAAAGTTGCAAATGAACGAGTAACTAAAGGAAATAAGACCCATGTTTATAAATCTCGTGTAACTATATAAATATTTTATTTAGTATATTTTTATAAAAATTATACTATGTCACTTTAATTATTGGCTCGTGAGCATGCTTTTCACATAAACTGTAATATAGTTACATGCTTCCTAGAAGCTGCTATTGCTAAAAACTAACGTGTGCCTGTAACTCATTTATCTGAATATATTGACATATTCCTAGTTTTTATTAAAGTTTTGTAATTATTTCAAATATTTGTACAAATAAACGTACCTGAATGATGCATTGTCGGTTGTGCCTCTACTTTCATATATGATAAATTCTACTCCAGCATATTATGTATCACATACATAAACCAACATCATTACACCTGTTAAATAATTCATTCAAATCGTGCTCTTACAAAGGAATTCTCCATTATCTGTGAAATTAAGATCTGCCAGGAAACTTCAGTCAGACAAATAAACTATTCCCTCTTCTCTCTACCCGTCTTGCATACAATCATACATTATAAAAAAAAGAAAAAAAGTACCATAAAGCGTTAAACTATCAATGGCACATATGCTTATCAACTTCCAACTTGATGTATTATGTTTTTCAACAAAAGTATTTAACATTTTTTCTGATATCCTACAAAACTGGTTACTTCAATCTATGCGAAACATTAAAGCGGTGGTGAAAGATGTCATACTACGAAGATTTGATAAAAGGATCATCTTAATTTATGTATTGTGTATGTTCATCTCTTATTTTCTTCCATGATATCAACCAATACTTTGCCAACCAATGGATAACTAGTATTTCTAAAACTTACACAATTCTTTCCTAATTATAATTAGAATGAAAAAAATAAATATATAAGATAAATACTACTATAAGAGAGCACACAAAACTAATAACAAAAGGAAAATAATTGATTTAAATAATAATATATTACATGATATAAATCTCTACCTGTATAAGCTAATAATGATACATTTCAATTAAAGATGATTTATGGAGAAAAAAAAGTTTTGGTTTAAAGAAAAATTAAACCCATAATTAATTACTAATTTTAAGCAAATTCCTGCAAGACAGTATAAAAAGATTTTCTGTATTGTGAAATGCAGATAAATTTAACATTTACATTTGAACAATGGAATAATTGTGGTTATCAATTCAAACTATCCAAATAATTAGAAATACAATATATTTTATTCAATGTAGCTATGTAAATAAATAAAAAAGGGGAAACCATAAGCATCCTTTGAGCTGTAGTGAAAGTTTTCCCAGCCTGATGTCATTTCATGAATTTAATACCGAGGGTTTTAAAAAAGTACTAGAACTTCACATAACATAAACTTATTTTCCTTTTTTATATATATTTCTTATAAAAAAAGGTTATAATGAAATGGATGGTATGGTAATGGATTCACCCTTGGGACTAACCTTTGCTAAAATATTCAGGTGTCACCTTAAGATGTTGTTCATTGATCTTTACCCTTCAATTTCTAAACCACTTATTATAGACGTTACGTCAATGATAGATTATCTATTTTTAGAAATAAACATCACAAAATTTAGTTTTTATAATATATAAACCCATTTTACTAGATTATTAAGTTTTTGTGGGACCTACAACATAATGATCAGATTTCAGTTATAGATATTTTAATAAATCACTCAGTGATAGTACTTAGAGAGAGAGGAAAAAAAAAATGTTTTGTTCAATCTTTTAGATAATATCCGTTTTCATTCAGATTCCTACTGAAGAAAAATTTTGCAGTAATTCACACTCATCTTCAGTGTGATAGTTGTGAAAAATATATTTTCCATCTTCTCTTGGCTTTCTCTTTTTTTCTATTTTGATCTTTAATTATGGCAACTCTCTACTTCCTACCAAAATTTCCTTCTTGGTTTTGCAATTCTGTAGGTTATCCCTTTTTACTTCTGGAGCTCTTATTATCACTTACCACTCGTTTGTGGCTTTCCACTTTATAATTACTACCATTATCTTTGCCTCCGATTTTTATGTCTATACATCGCACTACTATGAGATTCAGGGCCTCTGTAACACGGTTTTTTCGCAAAAATTTTTTATCTATGAATTTCATTAATATAACGCTTATTCAGAATGCACATTATATCTACACATAAATTTTGACTATATTCTGCATTACGTAGGTTGAATAAATTTGGTAATTATAATGTAAAAGTGACGTTTTTTGAAGACGTTACTCAGAGAAAAGGTTTCGAATGCACTCGTTACGTAACTTATGACGGCATTTCTTCCCTCTTTCTCGATCGATGATTGCCTATACGTAACGAAGGCTATACCTCTGCCAACAATGACACAAAAGTTTAAATAAAAGCAAAGCAGTGCACCTTTATGAACTCTGAAACCTCTCCACTGATAATTGTCATAATGAACAAACCAACAAAATGTGTTAATAAATACAAAAACACTTCGATTATTAGTCTAACTCCCAAAATGAGTTTCCTAAGAAATTACAGTCTACTTTATAGGTCACAATCAGATTGACAAGGTGTAGGGAATAGTTGGTAATTTTAAAAAACGTAGTAGACAAGCTTGATTTGATAACTGCTATATCCAATGTCAAGCAATTTTTATTTATTGTCTATCTACCTACCTATTTACTGTAAAGAAAAAAAAATAGCCGGTACCGTATTTTGGCTTTAAACCTTCACCAATAATTATCGTCGGAATGATGACTTCATGAGGCTCCACCCACTTTGGCCTCGTTATAATTCAGGATAACACTGAAGGCTATCATTGGCATTGTTGGGTCAGAAAATTTAAATTCTGGCTATAAGTAGCTGTAAGAAGTGCTAAATGATCCTCAAGGATCCCAGCAGTTGGCCTAAACGTTTAATTTGTGTATACTACTGTTGCGGCACTACTGCTACAGTAGTATTACTACGCTAGCACAGATACCCCACCCACATTTATGTATCGTTCCGCCATTCATAAGTCTTTGTAATGTTTTTTCACTGTGCAATAAGCCATGGCCTCCTCAGAAATTAAGTTTAACATTAGATGATAGGTTATTTCAATAAGCTGACAAATTATGGCAACTGGGTATGTTATTGCCGATGTTGAAGCTGAAGATAAAGTATGGTATCATTCCTTCATTGCATTATCATCTTCACTACTATTTGTTTTGCTACATGTAGTAATTATTTTAAAGGATAAATGAATTATGTTCTCTTAACTTCTATAAATTCCCATTAGATGTACAAATAAAACTCCTAAAACTATTCATGAATTATTTACAAAATGCAGTCATGCCCAAAACATAGCCAACACGGTCGTACGGCCTAAGAAGAAGAAAAAAAATTATATCGGATGATCCGTTGGTCTGATAGAGATTTTAGCACAATAATCTTATTTTAACAAAAATAGTTATATAAAGACTGTTTACATACAATCTCTCTCTTTCTCTCTCTTGGTGGCATAGTGAATAGTTAATGGAAATGTTCAAAAGCCTGAATGACATTACAAGTATTATAATCATGTGACGCTACATACAAATCAGACCATAAACATTGGATTTTAACTAGAAACTGAATAATTACCTATTCAGGCTATAGTAAATATGGCCACGGGCTTTCTCTTGACTGTATAAAGTTGCAAGTCGTAAGACAAATGCAGTTTTGCAACCACGGGGGCAATTCCAAATCCTGTTAGCCATTCTTGACTGTTTTGGGTTTCAGAGCCGATTAAACAAGGTGAATGCGTGTGTGGTGGATGGGCGGGGCAAAATTTTTTCAAAAGGTGTTTACATTGCTTACGTAATGAATATTTTCGACTCTTGGCTCGTTATCACTGGCCAGGGCGTCGGCTAGATAATTTTTACTCTATAAAAATTAAAACTATCGGGTTTAGGTTATTGATAATGCTGACAAAATTTGTGTGTGGTGGTAAAATATACATATGTCAACTTTCAGCTACATCCGATGCTTTGATAAGGAGCAAAGTAAAAAAAAAAAAACCGTGTTACAGAGGCCCTGAATCTCATAGTAGGTATGTAGTTGCTCTCTTCTCACCCACCTCCATAACCCTAAAACTTGATATATATTTGGAATAAAATTAAGATTTTCTCTTACATCCTTATATTATTTCCTTAGGAAAAAAAGGCAATCTACTTTGAACATTGACTTTCATTGAATTAAAAGCATTTATAATACTATTTTGTAGGTTTTTTTGGACGGATCTGACAACTCACTTCTTTCAATTTTTTCTTCTTTTTATGTATAAGCAGATAATACATAATATTATGTTAGTAATCATGAGGTAATAATGATGTTTAGCCAAGTTAAGAAATTTACAATATTTTATTGCAGTCTTTATGAATAAAAAAAAAGAAAAATATCTATATACACTCACTAATGACTATTCTACCAACAATAAATAATAATAATTGGTTGTGATATACTTTATCTTATCATGATTTGATAATAACGATTCTTATTCTCCCATATTATTTCCTTTTTGTCATCACTTAAAGTATATTCTTTTAATAAAACGTAACGATAAAAGACAATGATGACAAATATACAGATTACTTATCCAATGCTCTAGACTTTCAAGTTATGAAACCCTGAAAGGTTTGTTTCCTTTTTTTGTGCACTGGGTACCATAAATAAATTACCAGAGAGTCTAACCGGTTTTAAAAGCTCAAGGGTATTCGCTGTGCTTATCACTTGTGTTAACATAGCAAAAGTTTTGTTCAGAAAGTCAGAGTGAAGAAAATAAAGAAAGCAGATATCAAAAAATATAATTTGTTATAATTAACTGAATAAGGAGTCCAACATATATACGTTATTAGTGATCATTTATTTATATATCTATATAATAATCAAGAAATTCTCTTAAGGTATAGATTAGTGGAGAAAGGTGACTACCATTACTTGATATAAACGGAGTATATCTATCGTATTTAAATGACTATTATTCTATTTAGAACTATTGATAAAACCTATACATTTATATAATTTGTGTAATTATATAATATACCATGTTTTTATATTCTGATGCCTTGATGAAAAAAAAGAACATACCTTGGCGAGAGTAAATTTTATAATGGAAATTCTTTCAAGAAATCATCTATATTACAACCTCCCTCGCCACATTCTAAAATTATGTATTTGATGAAATAGGCTAATTTCAAAACTAAATTAAAAATATTCGGTCTTATGATCTCAGTGTTCCAGGCTAGCCATTCATTGTTATCATCATTATCAATAATCATATGAGCTCAAAATTCCCCAGCAAATATTTACTGTATTTTTTCCAATACATGTACATCGGTTTTTACATAAATTGATTATGTCATCTTTATTATTATTTTTTCCTATATCTTCACAAATTTCCTGCATCCTGGCTAGTACAATGGTAACGTGTTTGCCTTGCATTTGCTTGGCGACAGATCGATCCCTGCCCGGAACCATGAGTTTAAGCTGTTTACTGGTGAGGCCACTGCTGTAGATGGGTACCAAAGTGGGGGGTTAGGCTTATCCAGCTGATATTCTAGTGAGCGTCTTTGTACGATTTTTTTTTCTGTTCGATATATTCACCTTTATATTATGCAAGCTCGCAGATTCCTTTTCCAATTAGTATTAAATAAGTTTACTTTATCAATAAAGGTTTCATTCTACTGACAATTTTATCCCATTATTGTTTTTCATTCAAACACACACACAGGACTCGTTTACCAATTATTTCTGCAAGCTTTACCAGTGCAAGGCTACTAATTTGTATAATCTTATACTCACAAGCATTTTTGCTCTCACTACTAGCATACTTACAATATTAATATCTAAATATATTATGTGAAATCAATGTTTTTACTCCACTGTTCCTGAAGAACTAAGTCTCTGATATGGAGAATAGAGAATCTAATAAAAGTACAAGGCCATTTTTTTTTTTACTAAAAACCATGGCAAAATATTGATCTTCACATCACGAAAACTATTCATGAAAAACTCATGTTTCCGATAAAATAATGAACGAACAGGGTTGTGGTTGTCTATTGGAAACATACCTGCTGGCTATTTTCTGGACTTTGATTTGTTTCCTGCACAAGCTCCCTAGTTTTTTTTTGTAGTGTCTCTAACATTACAATCTTTGTGAACCAAGGATAGGCGGGTTTATGTAGCCTATAGGTCTCTCTGCTGAGTCATCAGCACCTATTGCCTATTCCTTTTAGGTCAGAGCTTCGATGGAGGGTGGGGTGGGGGTGAATGTGAGCTGATCATATGCATATATGGTCAGTTTCTGGGGCGTTGTCCAGCTAGCCCGGAAAATTTCACTATCCGTTGTGTCTGCCTTTCATGAACGACCTTTAAACCTTCATACTTTCTTTTAATCAAACACCAAAATTATATTCAACTTCTCAGGGAATATTTCATGTAATACTCACAAAAAAAGAGAACAATCTCAGGAGAACCCTCCTGGAAGAAAGATGAAACTCTTATCCGAACTTTATTAAGTCTGAAATCCTCAGGCAAACATAAAGACTCGTCAATCCTTCCAGACGTTATCGTTCCTCAGTCATTGGTCTCGTGTCCAATCAATCTCATTTGCATACATTATTCCGGAAGTTATACAGGTTTCCTCTTGAAAGGGTTAACGACCTTATCCAGCTGTCGACAGGACAACGAGACAACTGTCTTTCTTCAACTCTTATGCTAAAGACCTTCATTATGTCTATCAAAAGCAAGAGTTTATTTCTTTCTCTCATTCAAAGCTTTTCCCGGATTTTCCTGTAATTAACTGGAAATATTTCTTCTTTTTTAACCTTTCAATAGTGATATATATTTCCCTAGCAATCTTCACTGTTCCAATCAACATATCTTCTTTATTTCATGATATAACATTAGAAGTCTTTGTGTAATTACTTATTTTATTATTTTCCCCTTTTAATATTCTCTCTCTCTCTCTCTCTCTCTCTCTCTCTCTCTCTCTCTCTCTCTCTCTCTCTCTCTCTCTCTCTCTCTCTCTCTCTCTGCTGAGCACCCAGTGTCCTATAGTATGATTATTATCCTCCCTTCTTATCGTAAACTAAACAATGAATATCAAATGTATACAGCCAACCTCCTTTTTTTTTTTTAATAAAAATGGGATACCTTCAATACGTCAGCACAGGAAGTGGATAATGAAATCTAAATAATTCCAAACATAAACAATTTTCTTTCTGTATTCATCTCAAACTTTTTATTATCCTATATTTTTATCAAATATGCCATTAATTTTCCAAGCTTGCATTACATATGCCTGCCTGTTCTCCAAATTTTTAAGTATTTCCCTGTAATACATATGTTAAATTTTACCTAATTGCCGTCATTTTCCTCTATTCCTTACCTCATTTTATTAACATAATAATAACTTAGAGAATTCATATCCTGCGAATAAAGATAATTCCCTGTAATGCAGGAGTGAATGGATGTATAGGTAGAAATATCCTTTTTAAAATATTCAAATCTATATGAAAAATGTCTGAAGTATTCAACAAAACTTTTAAATTTTGGTCCACGTGAAGTAAGACCGTTAGTTTGTTTCCTAACTCCAAAATATGAAGAATTTTTTTTATAGAGGAAGTGATATGTTCATTGATATTTCATATTAAAGTGCACTGTTAAAAATTTGCTTTAAGAAAACGGTAAATATCTGGCAATATTTATTCCAGAATTGTTACCGTTTTATGAACGGATACTAACGTAAAGGAGTGATATTACCGTCACTAACCCGTAAAAGATAAAAGAAATTATGGTAAAATTACGGTCGCCCGTATTTGACTGAAATACAGATGAGAACAGTATATTTTTACGAGATATTTCCGATTGAAATTAAGGTTTTTTAACAGTGTGTGTAAAACAGAGGTAAAATCTGATTGAGATTCGAAGATTTCATACTATAATATGAAGTTATTCTTGCAAAGGAAAGTGAAGACGAGGAGGCAAGAAAAAAAAAACAGACGGACAAAATGTCTTCAAGTCAGTACACACAAGTATAGAAATAGATATAATCATGGTTATTAAAACAGAATTACCCTAGAATAATGAAAACCAATGTGGAGACCTAGCAAATAAAACAATAACAACACTAAACACAAATGGAAGTTCTAAACAAAGAATTGCTTGGTAAACATTTAGTATAATTACATTCAAGCTCACAGTTCTTGCTAAATAGTTTGATGGTCATCAACCCTTTTTGCAATTATACTACTCGTAAAACTCAGGGTGATATTGTACGAGTTCACAGATCTTGGTAGGTATTTTCAAACTAACTTGTGATGAGTATTTGCTTGGCTAATTAGGAATTGTTACAATAATTCCTTGATACAGCATCGTTTGCATCATTTTTTATAAGCATAACATCATAATTGAAAGCTCATTTATATGACTGATTATTTTAATTTAGTTAAATTGTCATCTAGGTAGTCGGAATGTAAGATACTGTCTGTCAAAAAGTATTTTGAATTAAATCGTGAACTTACATCATGCAAATAACTATTAGAACTATTGTATCATAACAAGCAAACTATTACACAAACATATGTAGATAATCTCACAAACACATGCATACAAACACAAGCACAGAACCACCCACACACATATTCAT
>NC_090725.1:26382628-26412628 GCF_036898095.1 Palaemon carinicauda | reverse complement strand
CAAATACTTGTATTTTGGTAAGAAAATTTTTCATTAAATAAAGTCTAATTTTCCATTATACCTTTATTAACACCAGTAGATAATACAGCTAAAAGAATAATTAGAAAAGGCCTTCTTTATGAAAATATTTAACAGTTGATAGTTAGGTAATTATGTAAAAAATCAGAGAAAACAATAAAAGGGTCAGTCTAGTAATCCAATCATATAAATGTCAAATAATGGGATCAAAGGCTTCCAACAGGGACACTAAATCATTTACAATACATAAACTAAGGCATTCTGAAGTAACCCGTAGGATCTGAGAAATCGGACAAGAATACATACATACATACATACATACATACATATTTACATACATACATACATACATACATACATACATACATACATACATACATACATAGTAAATACTAAAATAATAAATGAAAATTCTTCGCTTTGTAGTATTGAAACTTATAAACTTGATAAAATTTACCCAGTTACGCAGGAGCTGATCGAGGTCTTAGTATCCAAACTTTGTGTAAGATGCCTTTGAAGATTGTTCTTGTCTCTGGGAAAGTGGTGAATAATTATTTTAGTTTGAAGAAAAGACTTGTTTCCCTCGTTTTCATGAGAGAGAGAGAGAGAGAGAGAGAGAGAGGAGAAGAGAGGAGAGAGAGAGGAGAGAGAGAGAGAGAGAGAGAAAGAGAAAGAGAGAGAGAGAGTTAAGGGATGGGGGTGGCACACTATTCTATCTTATTTCCCTTTCTCATGTCCTGTTAAAGTTTTTATAATTTATAAAGAGGTATTTATTTTAAGGTTTTTGTTCTTGAAATACTTTTTTTTTCTCTTTCCTTTCCTCACTGAGGTTTTTTCCCTGTTGGAGTAAGTGATAATATATATATATATATATATATATATATATATATATATATATATATATATATACATATACATATACATATACATATACATATACATATACATATACATATACATATACATATACATATACATATACATATATTGTTATGAACTCTAAATCACTAATTGCAGCAAAAGAAACAGGCTCTTTTCCTTTTAATGATCAGTGCCACAAAGGTTAGAATTTAAAGCCAAGGGGCAAGATCTCCAAACAGTGAAAACCACAAAGAAAAACACTCAAAGAGGATAACAAAAATTACTCATAAAAAACTTGAACATTTATTATACACAAAGAAATATTAATGTAAACCCGCAAAATTGTATATAAAAAAAACTGATTTGGGTTTACAAAAATAATCCTCATTTATACGATAGAACAGGAGACAGTAATTAGGAGGAGGAAGGAAATCAACCTATCTCTAGAAAGCCCTGAAAGTTTTCAAGAGGAAGAAAATAAAAGGGGGGGAATGACCTTAATCCTAGATTATACAATTCAAGAAAAAAAATGTTCACATACATACATAATTAAATTAGTTATCACCGATATATATTGACCCAGCATCAAAGGTAGTTTCACTAAATAAACTCTACGGATGATAGCTCCACCATTTAACACAACCTGCCGTCGATCCACTGTTCTGGAATCACGAGGAGGTCTGTAACCGGAGGATACACTGACCCGCGTCAGTAACGTCAACAGTAAAATACTCAGTTTATATCCTTACCGGCTATCAAAACAGAGTCAAGCATTTTCACGACTCCGGAGGTTCCAAGACGAAGGCAGGACCAGGATGCCCTCCCAGGGGCAGCAGGAATGTCTCGAGGGGTAGAGACGAAAAACGGTAGCGTATATCACACTGTTACAACACAGGAAGAACGCCCAATCAGGGTACAGGAGGCGTCTCAAAGCAAGGCTGCAGCTTCCACGACAACTTCAGTAATCAGGAGGAGGAATACCATCACTGTCCTCCGCAATACAGTAGAAAAGGGGGCCCTTAAATACAGCAAGGCCTTCAGAAGTCAGATATTTCCGTAGTATTTAAAATTTCCTTCAGGAACAAGATCAGAGAACCTCCACGATAAGGAGCCGAATCCACACTCCTTTCATCCTCAGCCAAAGGTCCCCACCAAAAGTAGGGCAACGAACATCAAATCACCAAACAACCAAGCCGGTGAATAATTACATGGAAAGAAAAAAAAATACAACTCATGGGCGAGGTACCACTTATATAATAACAACCTTCGGTGGGAGCGAGAAAAACCTAAACCAGTCTTTTCTTATTTTCAATTTTGTGGCAAAACAAAAATATAATGAAAGCAATTTAATTAAATTTACTTTACAGGCCACGAATAAAATTAAGCAAATTATTACAGCTCCCCACCAAAAAGGAAAAAAAAAATAATTTATTATTTTTTTTCTAAAGAAAAGAATTCACGTAAATTTTTTTTAAATTTAAATTTAATCAAATCTGTTATACTTAAGATAAAAAAAATATGGTTGAGTAAAGGCAATGTAAATATTGGACCTGAAACATAAGAACAATTGTTAACATTGAGACATTCTACAAATTTTAACTATGATTATAGAAATTATTCCTTCTCGAAGGCTCTCGATAAAGTATCGGGGACAACATTACTTTTGCCAGAGATGTGTCGGATATTAAGGTTATACTCCTGCAGAATAAGACTCCAGCATAAAATACGCTGATTCTTGTTTTTGAATTTATTTATGAAAATAAGCGGATTATGATCCGTTAACACATCTATTGGAGCTGGAGATTACGACAGGTATACTTCAAAGTGGAGGAGGGCTTTAACTAAACACAAGGCTTCCTTCTCCACGGTCGAGTACTTCCTCTCCGCTGGTAATAGCTTATTAGAGAAATACGCCACAGTATGAGTCGTTCCATCAGGAAGTCTTTGAAGAAGGACAGCACCTAAACCTACATCACTAGCATCTGTGGCTAAACAAAAAGGGAGAGAAAAGTTCGGTGAACGTAATAATGGAAAAGTCATTAACAAAGCTTTTAATTTGTCAAACGATTCCTGACACTGTTCATCCCAAATAAATTTTACATCTTTCTTCAAAATATTAGTTAATGGATGAGCAATATCAGAAAAGTTTTTCACAAACCGGCGGTAATAACTTACCATGCCCAAAAATCTTCTTACGCCCCTCCTATTTTGAGGTGCAGGAAAGTCGGAAATAGCTTCCACGTTCGCTTTCTTAGGAGCTACCTTACCCAGGCCTATCTCGTGCCCAAGATAAATTACCTTGGCCTGAGCAAAATCGCTCTTCCTTAAGTTAACCACCAAACCAGCCTTTCTCAGAATCTCAAAGAGAGCTCTAATTCTCTTTAGATGTGTTTCCCAATCGTCGCTATAAATGATTAAGTCATCAATATATACTACACAGCCCTCTAAATCACAAGTAATAACATTCATGAGCCTCTGAAAGGTGGCGGCTGCATTTTTCATACCGAATGGCATAACTTTACATTCATTCATTCCGTCACCTGTCACAAATGCAGAAATTTTCCTTGCCCTGGGAGAAAGACCGACCTGCCAGTAGCCTTTCAACAAATCAAATTTACTAATGTATTTAGCAGATCCAACACGGTCAATACAATCGTCCACCCTAGGCAAAGGGAAAGAATCTGTCTTTGTAAGAGAGTTAACCTTACGATAATCAAAGCAGAGTCTATGCTCGCCACCCTCCTTTTTAACCAGTACCACAGGAGAGCTCCAGGGACTACAACTGGGTTCTACCAGCCCGTGGTCCAGCATATACTTTACTTCGTCTAACACAATGTCCCTTTTGAAAGGATTCAACATATACGGACTCTGTTTGATAGGGCTTGCCTCCCCTACATCAACATCATGTTCTAAAATGTTAGTTCGTCCTGGTACATCCTGAAATAAATCTTTATAATCATTAATTAACATTGTTAAGGACGTTGCTTTGTCCTTTTCCAGGTGCTGAAATTTAACATCAAGGTTATTAAGAATACTCGAATTGTTGGACAGACCATCAGGTCCCACAGATAACTTAATGTCTACCATAGGATCTACTTCTACTTCTACCAGTGACACTGGTTCTACATCTACCTCTACTTCTCTACTAACAAAAGGTTTTAACATATTAATGTGGCAAATTTGGGTTTTTCGACGTCTTTCAGGCGTCTCAATAAGGTAATTAACATCATTCAGTTTCTTGAGTACCTTCCACGGACCTGAGAAACGAGCCTTGAGTGGATTCCCAGGCATGGGAAGTAGTACTAAGACCCTGTCTCCTGGATCAAAATGTCTCATCTGGGTACCAACGTCATAATTTGTTTTCATAGTAACTTGAGCCTTTGTTAAATTTTCCCAGGCAAAGGTCCAAGCTCTATGAAGTTTCTCCTGTAAATTAGATAAATAGTCTAATACATTAATATCTGGGGTTTATCCCTCCCAGTGTTCCCTCACAACATCCAATGGACCACGAACACAATGTCCAAATATAAGCTGAAAGGGAGAAAACCCCAAAGTCTCATTGGGTGTTGACCTGATTGCAAATAAACCGTAAGGGATCTCTTTGTCCCATTCACAACCTGTTTCTAAACAAAATTTTCTTAAGATAGATTTAAGAGTTTGGTGGAATCGCTCCACTTGGCCCTGACTTTCAGGGTGATATGGGGAAGAAGTAACAAGGTCAATCCCTAACTCATTCATTTTTCGCTTAAAGTACCTACTTGTAAAGTTCGTACCACAGTCACTTTGAATAATTTTGGGAATATCAAATCTCGTAGAGAAGCCAACCAGTGCCTCGACAATTTTCTCCCCTCTAATACTCCGCAGTGGGACAGCCTCAGGGAATCGTGACATCCTATCAACCATTGTAAAAATATATTCATGTCCCCCGCGTGTCCGCGGTAAAGGACCTACCACATCAATAATCACCTCCCTGAAAGGTTCCCCCACTGACGGAATAGGAATCAAAGGAGCTTTTGGAATTTTCTGATTTGGCTTCCCCAAGGAGTTGACATACCTTACAAGATAATACGTGTCTCTTTACATCACGACGCATTCTAGGCCAGAAAAAAATGTTCAGAGTGTTTCTGGAATGTCTTCCTGACCCCGAAATGTCCTGCAAGGTTATTCTCATGTGCTAAAATTAACAACTTAGAACGGTATTGTTCTGGAATTACCAATAGTTTCCTAACCTCAGCCTGATCAGCAGGTGCATTAACTGACCTACTGACTCTGTACACCAAACCTTCTTCTTTAGGAAAAACGGGTTTTGATAAATCATCAACATCAACATCAAAATTAGAATCATCAAAATTAGAAAACTCATTTGCTTGGGCTTCTTTTAAAGGCTCAACATCCCATTCAACATCATTAAACAAAATATTTTTACTACTACTATTACTACAACTACTCGTCATCATGTCAGTCGTCTGTCCATTAATATCATTAAAGTTTAAATTAACATAATCGAGATCAATCTCTCGAGCACGAGAACGAGTAATAACCGAGGTAGGTTCGCATACAGAAACATCTAAATACCTATCATCTCCTAACTCTGTAACACTCAAAATTGGGAAATAATTTGCTTCGTCATACGACACCAAATCATTAGCAAATAACATGTCAATACCGGGAAAAGGTAAACTGTCGACAATTGCCAGCTTTACCGTTCCCTTGTAATACTCAGTTTCTAGATACATGGTTTCGAGAGGATAGGAGGCAATAGTATCAGGAAATCCTCCAAGAACTACAAAATCAGTATTTGAAAATTTAAACCCACTAGGCACAGACTTTTTTAAAATTAAAGATTGTGCTGCACCAGTGTCACGAAGAATCTTAATACTACGTCCTATTCGTTTGTCAACATCAGTAAAAATAGTTCCATTCGATATGTACCTTGCAAATTTTAGTCATTTACTTTCGTTTGATACCTCTTTCTTTGCAGATTTCTCAGCAGAAACAATATTAACAGCCTCCTTATTCCTTTCCAAGTAATTTTTCATAGCAAAGCAATTCGCTTTTATATGACCCTTCCAATTACACCAATAACACCTTAAACTAGACTCTTGTGATTCTCTACGTTCACTACCACCACCAGACCTACTACTATTCACGTAACTACGCGATTCTACACTTCCGTTTTTACTGCTATCTACGTTACGGTTAACACCTTTATTTTGATCAAAATCAGTAGGCCTTTTCTGATAAGGTTTTCCCTGGTGGAAATATCCATTACGGGGAGAAAACTTTTTGGAAAAATCTTTTACCAAGTCTTGCCTATGTGCAAGAGAGTACTCATCGGAAGCAATTGCCACCTCCTGTAAAGAATCAATCTTCAACTCCTCCAAATGAATCTTCAGCTCCCTCGACACAGACCTCTTAAACTCTTCGGTTAAAATTAATTTCCGCAATTTTCCAAGCGTGTCAACCTCCTTGGACTTTAACCAGTCGTCCATAAACTGTTTTTTCTTGCGGGCAAATTCCATGAAAGTCATATCCGGATTAATTTGAAAGTTCCCAAACTTTTGTCTGTACGCCTCCGGAACGAGATCGTAAGCTTTCAGAATTATCACTTTCACTGAATCATAATCAGATGACAAACCCTCGTTAAGTGTATTATATACACGCTGGAACTTACCTTTTAAGCGACACTGGACCAACGTGGTCCACATGTCCCTAGGCCATTTAAATTTCTTAGCTATTCTTTCAAAAGAAATGAAGAATTCAGAGACGTCTTCCTCATTAAATTGGGGAACAAGTTTCAGGGCACTTAACAGGTTAAAACTATCCCTATCACTACGATTATAACCATTATTAGCTCCCATCTGCAATTTTAAACATTGGATTTCATGATCCCTTTTCTTTGCTCTTTCTTCAGCTTGTAGCTGAAGTGCTTTATACTCCAACTCCCTAATCCTAGATTGCTCCTTTAAAATATCCAATTTCAGTTGGGTTACCTCACCATCATTCACATTATTTCCATTACCTGTTTACCCATTTTTATTTCTAACATAGTCTTCCTTTTCCTCAACATCTCTGGCACCTACCACCTTATTTTCACCATTTTCATCACCATACTCAGTTTCCTCATCACTGATGCTACCTACGGGTTCTTTAAACATCCTAGCAGCTTTAATAACCTCAAATGACAGCTGACCTTTCTTAACCTCTGTAGGCAAACTTAAACCTAGAAATTCAGCCAATATCCATAACTGATCTCGATATAGATCCAACAGATTCCTTTCCCAGTCAGGGTCTGCTAAAAATTTAGCAGGAGCGGCCTCTTCCTCCTCAAAATAATGCATAATTACTTACTAAGTGGGGTGAACCGAAAATAATCTACCTAAGCCCATTCACTGACCTAAACACCTCTTTGAATGCACTCGTGGATGACACTGTTGGATGATCCTGTCACGGTAGCCAAAATATGTTATGAACTTTAAATCACTAATTGCGGCAAAAGAAACAGGCTCTTTTCCTTTTAATGATCAGTGCCACAAAGGTTAGAATTTAAAACCAAGGGGCAAGATCTCCAAACAGTGAAAACCACAAAGAAAAACACTCAAAGAGGATAACAAAAATTACTCATAAAAACTTCAACATTTATTATACACAAATAAATATTACTCTAACCCCGCAAAATTGTATATAAAAAATCTGATTTGGGTTTACAAAAATAATTCACCTAAAAATAATCCTCATTCATACGATAGAACAAGAGACAGTAATTAGGAGGAGGAAGGAAAACAATCTATCTCTAGAAAGCCCCGAAAGTTTTCAAGAGGAAGAAAATAAAAGGGGGAAATGACCTTAATCCTAGATTATACAATTCAAGAAAAAAAATGTTCACATACATACATAATTAAATTAGTTATCACCGATATATATTGACCCAGCATCAAAGGAAGTTTCACTAAATAAACTCTACGGATGATAGCTCCACCATTTAACACAACCTGCCGTCGATCCACTGTTCTGGAATCACGAGGAGGTCTGTAACCGGAGGATACACTGACCCGCGTCAGTAACGTCAACAGTAAAATACTCAGTTTATATCCTTACCGGCTATCAAAACAGAGTCAAGCATTTTCACGACTCCGGAGGTTCCAAGACGAAGGCAGGACCAGGATGCCCTCCCAGGGGCAGCAGGAATGTCTCGAGGGGTAGAGACGAAAACTGTAGTGTATATCACACTGTCACAGCACACAGGAAGAACCCCCAATCAGGGTGAAGGAGGCGTCTCAAATCAAGGCCGCAGCTTCCACATCAACTTCAGTAATCAGGAGGAGGAATACCATCACTGTCCTCCGCAATACAGTAGAAAACGGGGCCCTTGAACACAGCAAGGCCTTCAGAAGTCAGATATTTCCGTAGTATTTAAAATGTCCTTCAGAAACAAGATCAGAGAACCTCCACGATAAGGAGCCGAATCCACACTCCTTTCATCCTCAGCCAAAGGTCCCCATCAAAAGTCGGGCAACGAACATCAAATCACCAAACAACCAAGCCGGTGAATAATTACATTGAAAAAAAAAAAAAAACTCATGGGCGAGGTTCCACTTCTATAATAACAACCTTCGGTGGGAGCGAGAAAAACCTAAACCAGTCTTTTCTTATTTTCAATTTTGTGGCAAAACAGAAATATAATGAAAGCAATTTAATGAAATTTACTTTACAGGCCACGAATAAAATTAAGCAAATTATTACAATATATATATATATATATATATATGTATATATATATATATATATATATATATATATATATATATATATATATATATATATATATATATATATATATATATATATATATATATATATATATATATATATATATATATATATATATATATATATGTATATATATATATATATATATATATATATATATATATATATATATATATATATATATATATATATATATTTATATGTATATATATATATATATATATATATTATATATATATATATATATATATATATAAAACCAAAACTAAATTTATTTAATCAAAAAAGCCGTGACAAGCATATCAAGTTAGTCCCCCGCCCCCTCTCTCTCTCTCTCTCTCTCTCTCTCTCTCTCTCTCTCTCTCTCTCTCTCTCTCTCTCTCTCTCTCTCTCTCCAAACAGTTCAAGTAGTTCTTATGGAATTCCAACTAATTTTAATTTTCCAAGGATAGTTTGCTCATTGAATTTTTTGAATGGATTATTGTTAGTTATTGTATTTAAAATACAACAAAATATTTCACTTGTGTATTCTATTCTGGCTAAATATAAATAAAGTCTAATATATCTTTTGTCGATATGAATTTGTCATTATTTTCATATTTCATGAAATCCAATTACAAATTGACATGAAATGAACTGGTTATCCAGGAAATTCATGCATTTTTATAGTACAACTAATCCTGAGGTTTGTAAAGAATTATAAATGTGATATTTGTTTAAAAATAACTATCGAAAAAAAAAATTGGTGTCTTCTTTCAAAGTCTGTTATATATATGTTTTGAAATTTTCTACTTTTTTTTTAATATATTTTATCATGTTATTAGAATATAAAGTGCGAAATCAACTAGAAACTAAATCTGCAATATACTGATTCTCATTCATTATTCCTTGTTGTGAATATGTTTTATTTTCTTTAATGAATTTAATTATATGAATATTTTTAATAAGTTAATTATAATGATATGAAAAATATAGTATCAACTAAGTTTAATCCTTGCATTTTTATTTTTTTGTTTTTTTGTGCTGCAATTAATGCACAGGTTAGTAAAGGATTTGTGTAACTTCTTTTTTTTTTAAATTAACAATAGAAGAAAGGAAGTGTGTGTCTTCTTTCAAACTAGGTCATCTTAACGTTTTTTTTTTATAGAATCTACCAAGTCATTAAAATAAAAAGCCGAAAATTGGCTAGGAAGTGAAACTGTAATTTACTGATTTTCATTAATTCTCATGTGTTGTGAATATATTTCATTTTCTGTTATTAATATATTAACTCAATTAGTTTTCTAAAGGTTAATTGTAATACTTTATAATACAAAAAAAGCATCAACTGGTTTTACACTATTCCAGACATAGTCCAGTCATTTTAGTCAAATTTTAGTGAAATAAATGAAAACAATCATAACAAGCTAAAATTTTGCACATGACTTCTTTAGACACTTAGAAATAACATATCAAAAGTCCCCATTGATCCACCTTGAGCTTTGTCCGCCATCTTGGAAAATGGCCGCCAAATCTCCTTTTTTTTGCTTTTTTCATGAAAACAGTAAGTCTGACGAAAATGACTATTCAGTACATTATCAAAGCTCACCAAATTTTCTACAAAAGAGGGTTCATGCTTATGTACTCTAAAAGTGATAGTTTGCAAGCTATATCAAGTTTTTGCGAGCACAATATTTTAAATTCGTACTTTTTTCAACACCACCCATGAGGTAAAGTACGTAGGCGCGTTTCTTTTAAATGTGGTTTCCCCTTTAGGCCTAATCCACAACAATCTTGATACTCTCCTTCTCGCATATACAATTTCTTACACTAAATCTGTGATCTTAACGATTTCCTTGGACGCTCTAGCGGCTCCACTGAAGTAGAAGTAAATGGTAAAACACTTGATTTTGCCGTACCTGAATTATTGACTGGTTCTTCACAGCTAATTTCCTGTTGGTTTGCATGACATATTTCTTCTGGTTCAACAGATTCTTCATGATCTTCATTGTCACTTTCATCATTATGACGTGAGGGAGTCTCCAGATCATCCACTAGTTCTTCCTCGGATTGGATCATAGAGTTTGAGCAAGAAACCCCTCGACAACATACACATACGATGGAACATTTTAGACCCCCTTTTACACAGCTGCAGTTCCGTACGCAGTTCTTTGTGCATGTGCACGATATCAAATGTAGCAACTTCTCAGGTGCGGGTGGTAATTCTGTGGTGACAGGAACCAAGCCATCAGTGCCTTTTATCCATCCCCACTGCTCAGGGGGTAGTGGATTGCTCTGCCATAGCTGAACCTGATGGTACACACGAAGAAAATGTTGTTTTGATGCTTCTGCTGTTGGGGGAAGTCTTTCGAGTATTACTTGCTTTTTACAACGTACTGCTGCTCTCCTAAAGCACTTCAATCGAAATGAATTTAGCTCAAATTCTTCATCAGGACCTCCATATAGGGCAATAAGTAACTTCTCTCCTGCATCAGCCACTGATTTCTGTGTTGATGTCTTGCTATTAAATACATCTACATGCTTTCTTAGTCTTTCTTTGTTCTGTAAAAGTCTGAAAAGTTTAAGCTTCCCTTGTCCGAAGAGAGACGAAACTGTGTCACACCCACTGGCAGCATGAATGAAAAGAATGTAATCCTTTAGTGAACCAAGTGAAGCTTGTAGATCAGAAGAATTGTAGTGTCGGGCAGGCACTTTTCCACGACCAGGTTTCAAGAAAGTAATATTTCTGCTTTCTGGTGTCAGTGCAGTCAGAAGTATAAGAAAGTCAATATCTTCTCCAACAACAGCTATGGTGTTCTCAGAGTTCAAACACTCTCGTATAGCTGTCTGTATAATTAATAAATCTGCATCATCAGGTGCTTGTTTCACCAAGATACCATTTTCAGCTAGTTTTCTGGACAACTGGCTGATAAATCGCGATTTGTTATGCTCATTTGATAGGATTTTTTCTTGACTAATACATACTTTGGTGTTGGGGTAAAAAATCGTATCAGTAGTTTGCAATGTGCGTGATCTGCGTTGTCTCTCTGCATACTTTGTATTAGATTTTGAGTCACCGTATCCATCAAACACAATGACTGCCTCTGTGTGGTAATACTGTTTGATGTATGAGATGTATGCCTCATAGACCTCATCATAAGTGAGTCCTTGAATGTGTCATGGCCACACAACACGATGAAGTAGAAAACCTCCATCTACAATGAAAACTGCTTCATCCAGATATTGAAATGTACTAGTACTCTTATCATTGAACACACTATACATTGCAGCTTTGTTGGTCTTTCTCATGCCCTGTTCAGTAAATAATGCAGGTGGCATTGGGGCAAGCTTGTACTGAAAATAATCTTGCAGATCAGCAGTACTAGTATCTAATGTATATATTATTCTTTGAAACAGAAGAGTTGTATCAACAGGAACAATATCTTCTCGTATTGTGACACTTGAGTTTATTGTTGCCAGAGGTAACACACGGTTCTTGCTCTTCAATTTTACCTCACCGAAAGCTTGTCCAGTTATGGCATTCATAGACTCCAATCCAATTTCATAGCTTTTGTAGCAGTTTATTTTATTATCACCAGTTATCCCAGTTGCAAGTGATATAATCTCCTTATTGTCTGAAAAGGGTTGATGAGACAGAAACCACTGCAAAATCTTTTCTGTATCTTCATTATCTCTCACAATCCTTGAAGGTCGTAGTTCAATGTGCTGTTCACTATACGAACTTCTCAATACACAAAACTCCTCAACTTTGGTGCACATTTCACATGTATCTGGCATGCCAAGAATCCACCGACTCAATACACTATCGGTTATCCCTCGCCCATGTGTCAGCACTCCTGAGGTCTTCATGGTCCTCATTAGCGTTTGTTCAACAGTAAGATCTGACCATAGACCAGCCCAATTCTTGTTTGAGCGCCTGATTGTAAAAAATCCTTTCTTTGTAAACTTGACAAAATCTTCATCAGGCATATGCTGGTGTAAATCATGCATATCTTGCAAGTATAGGTGGCACGATTTTGCATAAGCTAAATGACCAGCTGCATGAAAGTAAGGTATATACTCTTGAACACACAGTAGGTGTAATTCCAAATTTCCTAGTCTTTCAGCCTCTATATAGTGTAGCATCACAGTCACCATCTGGAAATATTGTATTCAAAGCATTGCTGTTTTGCCCCTTAAGGTAACTTCTTGCAAATCAGTGTTAAATTTCTTTACAATGCTATTTATGATAGCCGATTCCTTTACTGATGTTGCAGTCAATGTTTTGTTATCATACTGCTGAAGCATGGACTGAACCTCTTGTTTATCCTCATCAGAAATGGTTGCACCATCTAAAAGAAGCTGGCCCAATGCAGCATATGTTAACAGATGTGCTCGAAGGGTTCTGGCAAAGGTGTGTCCTGTCATCATTTTGTCTGTAGATTTAGGTGCACAAACTGTCTCCCACACTTCTTTTAATCCACTACCGGCCATGATGTACCCAATAGAACCAATAAATGACATTAAGAGATGAAAACCACCTAGTCGCACGAAAACATTACCTAAATTCAAACTGTTTTCAGTAGAGGACACAATCTCTCTTGCCTTCCAATATAGTGGCTGGTCAAAAGTAACACATGTCACACTCTTACTCGCTTTTCTACATGAATCAGATGCAAAATGTAACACGCTGTTTATTGCATCAGAAGAGGTAGCCTTTAAATCAAGGAAAGACTAGAAGCGAATGGACGTCGTATCAAAGTCCTCGCTATTATTGATAGCATCCATAAATCCATTCCAGTGTGGAATATCCTTAAATTTCATCCACTTCCCACTCAACCATAGCAAATGACAAGATGACGTTGTAATCTTTTCACTAGGATTTGATGTAAGTTTCTTTAGATCCTCAATTTCAATCCTTTTCAGTCCACTTTCACTATAACTTGTGAAGGGTTTCACTGTTATAGATGAACACGAAGAAATTTCTCTAGCAGATGGCATTTTTTTCAGTATTTCAATTACTTCTGGTTTGATCATTGAGCCTGCTGGTGTTACACATTCAATGCCTCCCATGCAGTGAAATGTGTGAAACCCATCTATTGTGTGTACATCAAAACCTGCATTATCAAAAACAAACTGTATGAAACTATCAGGCAAAATATTAGGAGGGGTAGTTTTCATACAAGATGCTTCAAAGAGTTGTGCTTCATTATACCCAGTAGAGAATCCCAGTTTATGTAAAATATGTACCAGGAGTCTTGATCCAAATTTCCTGTGTACGTAAACAGCTACTCCGAGTAGGATCGGAGAGACAAATGTTCTTGGACGAACTGCTTGTAGGATTGAATGAGCTATAGCAGAGCATACCTTGTGTTTGTTGTCTGTATCTCCCTTTCCTCCTTTTTCAATTATTTCATGTAATAAAACTTGAAGAGAATCAGGTATGTTGTTTTCAACATTATTAAAGAGTCCCTCAGGAGAAGGATAGTTGCTGGACTCGTACACCTTTGACTTGATGTCCTCTTTAATAATAGCTGCTGCAGTTCTAACAATCCTCATTCGCTCTTCTTTCTCACTATGGAGTTTTTCATTATACCAAGAATTACATAGCAATTTATCTCCTGATTTGCGGAAACATACAATGGGAATCTTTCTTTGGAGGGTAGTTATGATAACATCATTTCCATACTTTTCTTGTAATTTGGTTTTCAGATAGCTTCCACTTGTCCTGCAAGATTGGTTCTGATGCATCACATCTAACAATTCCTGCAAAGTAAATTGACAGTCATCACTGTCTTCCATATATGAACAAACTTTCTCTAAGCCAGTTTCTATATCTTCATCATCGGGTTGTCCACGTTTACCTGACGGATTTAAGTGTTGCTTCGAAAAAAACTTGGAGCTACATGACCTATGGTATCTTGCTTCTTCTGCAACCAAACAATGAACACCAACTATAATTGCTTTTACTTTTTTGCCCCAGTCATCATTACGATTGATGCATTTATCCAGCACATTTTTTCCAAAGTCTAAGGTCATTACTCAACTAACTACTTGCCGTCTATGGAGAGGTTTTTTCTTTTCCTCTTTTTCACAGCACTCTTGGAAACAAAATATACACTTTTTCTTGAAATCAAACACAGTTTCTTTTGATCTAATTTTCTGTTTAATGGGTGACCCTGTTTCCTCCTGGTCAGTTGTATCTTTTTTATAAGCTGCTTTTATACTCTTTTCTCTAGTATAGTCTTTTCTGCATTTTATGTGTACTTGAATAGGTGATAAATTAACCCACTTTTGCCACTTATCATCTCCTCTTTTCTTACTTGCTTCAACAAGTGTCGACAATCCTTTCTTAACACAAACATTTTCGCTTTCTATTAAGCGTTCTTCGCAAAGTACACATAATTCACTTTGATCTGTGGTTCCTTCCATTTTTAAAGTATATTCTGAAATGAAAACAAAACAAAAAGGATAACCATTTAGAAAATACTATAGTGCAAAAAAAAAAATAGCCAAGTATCAGATCAAAAGCAAGTGAATAAATTCACATGGGCATGCTCACACAATTTAATATGGTTACAAATCCGAGAATATCATTAAAACTATCATTCATAGCAAAAATATGAATTGAACATCTTTTGTAGAAAATATTATGTGGAACAATAATGTACGAGGCAGTTATTTTCCTAAGATCAATGGTTTCCATGGAAATAGCGAAAAACTGAAATTTGGCGGCAATTTTCCAAGATGGCGGACGAAGCTCAAGGTGGACGGATGGGGACTTTTGATGTTATTTCTAATTGTCTGTAGAAAACATTCACCAATTTTCAGCTTGTTATGAATTTTTTCATTTTTATTTCCTAATTTGACTGGACTAACAGGTGAAACCTTAATCTAAATCAAATTGATGGATTCAACAATAAGAAACACTTACAATACTCATTGCTAAAACGATGAAACAAGGATTTATAATACCTAAACAACGGTTCAAAGAGAGTGAGTTTCAGAAAGAGCAATAATCTACTATAAAGTTTTAAAAATGTCAGTATATTTTCACGCCTTAATCTCCTAATATACTATTTTTAATAACAGTGACGGACAAATGGAAATGCAATGCACATGATTATCATTTTTTTCAAAACTTATGGAAGTTTATCCCTTTAACATGACCCTTGAAATAATATTTTAATCATTAAAAAATTAAGAATTGAAGGAGACCTACTCATATCCTTCCATCATATTTAATAGATATTGAGTAAATATTCACACATCATGCGGTATTGGTACTTTCATAATTTTTACACATTTTTAGAGCTACTCTTCCTATTTCCATAACATACGTTACTTTAATAACTATATAAGATAATAAATCAGAAATCGTAGGGTTTTACTAACAAACTGAACACAAAATAAAATCTTCCTATTATTTATGGGGTATTAGACAGTTCCATTGCATGTACCCAAGAATTCCAGTGGATATGATCTCATAGCTACTTTTTACAGAGATAAAAACAATTATAATATCATAAGAGAGAGAGAGAGAGAGAGAGAGAGAGAGAGAGAGAGAGAGAGAGAGAGAGAGAGAGAGAGAGAGGAGAGAGAGAGAGAGAGAGAGAGTTTGTTTATAGGCCTATATACAATGAGATAATGTGTTAATTATATATTTACAACTTGAAGTTGGAAACAATCATCACTTTTTATATGTTTTATTACTTTAATTTTTTTGCATAAAAATATTAATATCGTTGTAAGACTTTGGTTCTGATCAGGATTTAATAATACAACCTTGTCTTATCTTCATTTTTGAATAGCTTCCATTGATGAACAATACTCTGAGACTTTTCCCTTAGCTTTTTTCAACTCTCTACATCATATTGCGCTATTTCATACATTTATAATTCTTTTATATTAATTTTGCCATATGCTATCAAACAGAGAAGAGAGACAAGTTATGCTCTGATCATAAATAGAGATTTACACTTTATGCAACAATGTTAATTGCTTAAAAGTGGGAGAATTAGTGCGGCTAAGCCCTCTTTTATAATCTGTTACTCCTTAAGGAAGATTAGTTTCAAGTTTAATCATTGTAAATTTTCATTTCAAAATTCTATATAGAAATTATTTCAAATGCATTGATTATGACTACATGTAGTCTGGATATATATGTTTTATATTTTCAACCTTGCGTGATAAATTCACTTAAGTCCGAGGTGCTTTGGGGCTAGGACACTCATAATCATTTTTATACTCTTCTCCACTTCTTTACTTCTATTTTCTTCCTCCTCCTACATCTTTATTTTTTGTTATCATGAAGCCTCTTCTATAAGATTAGGAGATGATGGAATTAGAATCAATCTACATAAAAACTTAAATATTTTGGGGGATCTCCGTGTTGGACTGGAATGACATTGTGACACTGTATGTCTAAAGTGTCCCCCTTCTGTAATTTGGCATTTGGTGAGAATGGAACAAATTATCGAATTCTTCTTGTAAATTTTAGGTTGGTAGAGCACCAAAATGTTAAAGGAGCATTTCTTTCTTATCCTGTCCATTTAATCTTCCTTTCTTACTATATAAATAAACTGAACAGTTTTTTGGAATTACAGCTTCCTAGATTGTATACACAAGAGGGTCATAAGAAGACTAATCTACCATTGGCTCTGCTAACACATAAATTGTAAGGAAAAGTAATCAGTCGTGGAGACCATAATAGCCTATGTGCTATAGTTATAAATCTCTTACTTTTTTTTCTTTTTTTTTTGATTCAATGGAATACATTATTCCTTTTTCTCTCCCAGATAATTTTCCATAAGATTTTCATACCACCAATTAATTGTCGAAGTATTCTAGAAATTATCTTAGTTCTATTTTTAATCTTAAATTGCATTTTATATGTTGTAAGATATTTAAGAAAAAGTCTGTAAGTTATATTATTAAAAAAAATAAATACAATTTAAATATCAAACAGTTACCTCAAGTGAGGTTACGTGAAGTACACAAGGCACAAAAGATTCTGTAGTATTCATAAAAAAAAGATAACTGAAAGAGGAAGATGATATAAACTTAATATGAATTTGAAAACCAATTGAAGATACGATTTTTTTTATTCCTGCAATTAATGGTCAAGATGAAGTGCCATCTGGAAACCCGCATTCCCCCAGAATTTTGAATGATTCAACGATTCAACTTAAACATAGATTCTACAATATGATTAGGACTTCCACTGGTAGAGTTGCTAACCTGATGAAGTTCAATGCATTTCTTGTAACAAAGAGGGAGGAGATTGATTACATTTCAGACTGAATTAGGGTAACCGACTTCATGCTTAATTTGAAAAAAGGATAAGAAAACTCGGTAGGTGGTGATATGACAAAAGAGAGAGGAAAAGAGTGAGTGTGAGAGAAAGAATGAGAATGACAGAGAGAGAGGGAGAGAAAAAAATATTGCCGTACCATTTCAGTTTTTCCTCTCGACCTGTATAAAAGAATATTGAACTACTTTGTGTTTGAGAAAGGGCGTTCGGGCTCTTTTAAAAAAAGACACCATTAGTGGATTAATTCATGTCCCTATCCCCCATCCCCATTTGTTATTGAAGTGGACTTATCAAATTTACATTTCAATTTTCTCTCTCTCTCTCTCTCTCTCTCTCTCTCTCTCTCTCTCTCTCTCTCTCTCTCTCTCTCTCTCTCTCTCAGATACACAGACGATCACATGACCAAACATAATTTGTTTTTTTTTTCTGAAAAAAATTACCTCTTACCAGTTTCTTCTCAAACTGGATTTTTTAAATATATATTTTCAATTATCTTGCAATATACTCTTCATGATATGTTTTACCCTTTTCTTCATTTATTCACCAGGTCACTATTCATTCCATTTCGTATGACCTGCTACTTTCTTTTCTTCAACAATCCTTTCGCTATTTTATTCTTCTATTCAACTTCATGTTGATTATTTTTAACCCTGAGAGTTACAATCTGCCTCTGATTTAAATAAAACATTCTCGCGTTCTCAAGATTATTAAAACTTCATCTATAATTCATTCAATTAAGAATATCTATGACTACTTCTTAATGATAATATATACAACACAAAATCCTTAATGACTATATCTAAATAGAATTTATGAGCTTCATTGACATGAAACAAATAGGAAAAAAGAAAAATGTTGGATCTATAAGATTCTTGACAGTCGTCATCTGAAAAGCGAAGGAAACCACCTCACGGAGAAATAAGGGAAGCAAGAGTCAATAAAGTGCAATCACCAGAGCACCTACCATATATTAGACGGTAATGTTGCCAAAGGTGGGAAGGTCCGAGAAAAATTACAGAATATTATGGATACTTTCTGTAGAGTCTTTTTGGATTCTGGTGTACTACACATACAAACACACATACACACACATACACACACACACACACACACACACATATATATATATATATATATATATATATATATATATATATATATATATATATATATATATTTATATATATATATACTTTTAGATATATACTTATATATATACATATATATATATATATATATATATATATATATATATATATATATATATATATATATATATATATATGCATATATATATATATGTATATATATACATACATATATATATATATATATATATATATATATATATATATATATATATATATATATATATATATATATATACATATATATAAATATATATATATATATATATATATATATATATATATATATATATAAATATATATATATATATATATATATATATATATATATATGTGTGTGTGTGTGTGTGTATATATATATATATATATATATATATATATATATATATATATATATATATATATACATATATATATATATATATATATATATATATATATATATATATATATGTATATATATATATATATATATATATATATATATATATATATATATATATATATATATATATATATATATATATATACAAAGAGAGAGAGAGAGAGAGAGAGAGAGAGAGAGAGAGAGAGAGAGAGAGAGAGAGAGAGAGAGAGATTCTTTGAAAACATGAACGTCAAGCCCGGTGAAATCTGTATATATCCATCTTAATATGAAGGACGTACACATATCTAATAATGACATTCAGTTCATCATGTCGCTGGCACCCTTTCTCTTAACCTTCGTCCTCTTCCAACTAATCAGAGAGCATCATTATTTTTGTTTTTAGACATCTTATTGCCACCTTTCCTTTTCCAGATTAATCATCATGAAAGCAAACATCCCTATATGCCAGTGGTCTAACAATTAGGCTCTGCAAATCCTTCCATCATAATTGCAAATGTAAAATAATAGAATACGCTTATGGGTTATAGATAGTACACCCTTTATACTTATTCACATTATTTCTATTATCATTATTACCTATGCCAGCTTCGTTGCAAAGGTTTTGTTTTTATAGGCATATATTTGTTTGTATGTGTCTGTGTATTTTTGATTTGCAGAACTCAAAATAAAAACAAAAAACTGACACCGAATCTTAAGAAATTTGGTGGAATCAATGGCCATGATCAAAGGATTATTTTATTAGATTTGCAATTAATGTATTTGGTCAAAAGTCAAGGCTAATGTCACGAGAAGGTAAAAAACATCTTTATTTTCATACTGTGACGTTTTTTTTTTTATGTAATTTGCATGAAACTAGTGCCATGATATGCGTAATTTAATTGCCGGCCGTTCAAGGTATTCTTGATCTATTTAGTTTGCATGCTTTCTTAATAGTCAAGTAAGTCATAAATAAGTGATACAACTGAAATATTGGTGTTAGAACTTGCCGTTAAAGCGATAAAATATTTTTAAAGATTATCCGAATTATATACTGAAATAAAATGAGCTTAAACGTGAGGCCAGTTGATAAAATAATTGTATTAATGATTGATAAATAAATATAATTTCCCTGAAAAATAAGTACTCCACTATTTCATTCGAGAAAAAAAAGTAAGTTTTATCATTTTGAAATTAAAATCAATAAACTATATCAATCTGTGGTAATTCAGACAACCCCATTCACAATTAATCATAAACCAATTAGCTAGAAATCATAATCGACACACATGATTTTTTTGTGCAAAGTATTTCACATTCAAATAACGTGAATGAAAAATTTTCCTGACTAAGGTTATATTAAATATTCATATCCGTGACATCAATTGGATATGATAAAAAAAATTTGATTATTTTTTTATTTTATGAATATTGCATAACATGCTAAATATATTTTAGTTCTTATGAATATATTTTTTACGATATTTTAAACATTAGCAATTGACTTTTTTTTATTTTGTTATATCTATGATTCCAAATATTGAATGAGAATTTGAATCATTTTAAAAGTCGAATATAGATAAATTATTCACATCGGTCTGAATAAAGTAAGTTGCTAGACATTTATCTATGATCATAAATACTAATATTAATAATAAATATATATATATATATATATATATATATATATATAATATACATATATATATATATATATATATATATATATATATATATATATATATATATATATATATATATATATAAATATATATATATATATATATATATATATATATATATATATATATATATATATATATATATATATATATATATATATATATATATATATATACATATATATATATATATATATATATATATATATATATATATATATGTATATATATATATATATATATATATATATATATATATATATATATATATATATATATATATATATTTGGGCTCAGGCCATGTCGTCCTGATGGAAGTTCCTAAAGGGTAGCCTCCTAGGGTATTTTTGACTACAGTGATATTCCCATAGAATTTTACCTTGAGTTATCCAGAATTCTAACTCCTGGAGCAAATATCCCTAAATAAATCTAACAAGGATATCGCATAATATCAGAGGAGGTATTCTTGACACGCCACATAGCTATCTTCACCCCGAACAGTATTAACGCTTCGAGGGGTTACAGTGACAAGAATCTAAAAACGAGAATGCAAAGAGAGCCGCTCATAAGGTATCTCTCCTATTCCGTTTTTAGTGTGTATCTGACGAAGACGGCAGCGCCATCTTTATTCCTTTTCGTGTAGCTCTACTACTCGGTATTTTCCCTTGTGATCTCTCGTAATTTTGTATATCATTCAACATTATGATGCTTTCTCCGGCCCCTTCTGCCTCTGGAAAGTTGAGTATTTTCTTTACTTTGTATAAATGTAGGCTCTTATCGTTTTGAATTAAATCAAAAGTGATATTAACGTAAACAAGAGCTGTTGCCTACCGGAGGCATCCTGGATGCTGTCGCTTGCTATACATGGGTCATTTAGTTAGCCAGAACGACGTTCCCGGTTATTATGCTTTAATAAATCTAACTATTTGGCTCCTCCAGGAATTCTTATATGATGCCGTTAGTTTCCAGTTCGGCGATTTAGGTAACCGATCTTGCCCTTCGCGAGGCTTAGGATTCTGTACGAGATGATTCCTTCTTCTAGTGGTCTACCAGACTGTCCTGTGTTGTTATTCTCAGGCTGGAGGATGAATTTTCTCCGTTGCCTGGTGAAATAACTACTCCTAACTTTGTTCTGGTATGGAGGAGGATAGCAATTATTGCCAACCTTCCTCCCTATAGACAAATTCTAGATTAGGATGAGCTTTCCTAACTGCTGGGTGTGTCTCATACTAGAACGAAGTTTACAGGACCCTTATCCCGTTCCCCCTCTCTTTCTTAGTGATGGCCTGGCCATCACATCTCTTGGCCGCAGTCCTACTTCCGTACCTAGTGTAGGTTAGGATGGGGGACCGGCTCCGCTCTCTGCCGGCCGGCAATAACGTGCCGGCCAGCAGAGAACCTTTTTCTTTTGCAGAGTGAACCCCAGACCTCCCTTGGTCTCCCTTCCGTGTCAGCTGGTAGAGCCCGGCAGGCTATGGATATATAGGAAGCCTGAATGCTACATTCTCCCCTTCCATATGTTCACTCTTTTTGGATGAAGGTTGTATGGCAATGCCGCCTTATAACCTTACATCCATACTGTTTCTCTTGCTAGTGTATTGTACTCTTAGCCCAGCTGCCGGCTTAAACGGCCGGCAGCCGGGTAGGTGGAGGTTCTCTGGTTCGTAGTCACTGCTGGCCGGCATGGGTATCGCTACCTTTGCCTGCCGGCAGTAGAAACACATCCCGAGATCTGCCGGCTACTACGATTAGCGGCCGGCATTCGGGTTCTAGTGTTATCATTGCCGACCAGCACACATTTGCGAACCAGTGACCTGCCGCCTATTAGGTAAAGGTAGCAAACCTTTGAACTATAAAGGGGTAAATGCCAGCCGGCACATCACGCGATGTGTAGTAGTTACTATATTTGTGGTGTAGTAAACATTGCATTAATAAAACTACAGTACAGAGTTTCTTGTAACACCAAAGTTCTTCCAACATACTTAATGTTATCTTATATAACCTTTTGTTGGGACCGTACAATATATAGAAAGTAAGTTCTTTCTGTATTCATTCTATCCCGTATAATAAAACTTTATTTCAAGGTGTGAGTTACACCTTAACTTTCTGCTTAGGAAAATATATAAGGTATTTTAGAATAAGAATTAACCTTAGTTTTAATATCTTGGGAGGTTACAGCAATTGGCTGGGTAGGATATACAAGTATGTGTCTTTCCTTCTTTCTTTTCTAGCATTACTGTATAAGCTACATGTATTAACAATAAGTGAAAAGCCTTCACTTGATACTCATGGATTTTCTTCTCTTTACAGGAGGACCATCCGAAGTGCGGGAGTATGTTCTGCAATGTCCGCAGCAAGAACTTCTGTGGACATGAGTTATGCAGGAGACTCGCAGCATATGCAGCCTCCAAAGGTGATCTCCGGTATTGGGACCCTAAGGTATGTATCATATGTTCTAACCTGATTACCGAGGCATTTGACACCCCTAAGTCGGCGGAGTCAAGGGATGCTGCTAGGGAAAATTTACGAACCTGGGTGAGAGATTTTCAGAAAAACACTTCAGGCCCCTACCTTCCAAACGAGAAGATGAGGGCCTATCTTTCCCTAAGGCATCGGCTGATGCAGTCATCCCTCAGCCTCATGAGAAGATACCAACAGTCCAGAATCCATTAGATTCTGAAGTCTCGGCCGCCCTTCAAGACATCCAATTGGACGATAGGATGTCAGAGGTGTCAGATTATATAGAGAACGACGTTCTGGGAGAAGTTCAGGAGGAGGAGCTGAGAGCTGACCCAGGCTCCAGAAATAAAAGAGGAAGAAATCGACGAGGTGTTGGTTACATCGGTTCCGGCCCCAGAACCTGTTCCCTCTACATCGTCTGCTATCCCAGATGATCTGGGAAGGACTCTTTCTTCTATTGTTGAAATGATTCAACAAATACAAAAGAAGAATGATAAAAAGGAAGCTGCGATGAAACTGGAGATAAGCAGACTCGCAGCATCACGTGGGCCCAAAAAACGACTCAACGTGAAGGATCTTCCTTTGTGCTCGGATACCAATCCTTGGAGGTATGCCGAACACATGCCAATGACAACCGGGAAGATTGTTATATAGGAGAAGTTGGGCGCAATTCCCCTGGAAGATGTGGAATTTTGGCCCAACAAAGACTCTTACCCGGATTGCTATGTCCTTGTTAGAAAGGAGCCAGCCTCAAAGGAGGAAACGGAGCCGAAGGAGGTCATAGTCCTTGACCCTAGTAAAGCACAGGCATTACTAGGAAGCTCGATGAAAGAGAGGGGCTTCACGAACTGAAAGGTGCCAGCTTTGAGTAAGAAGCTTCCCTCCTTTGTGGCCTCTCCAACCAGAGCCTTTCCCTTCATGGAAAAGGAATATATGGCAGCCTTGAGGGCGGCGGGGGTAGGGAAACCATGCCCCTCCCTGAAGGAGTGCAAGCCATTATCCCTGACCTTACCATTGGACCAGAAAGACTGGAAGGACGTTCTCCTTACCTTCTCAGTCGGGAAGTTGGTAGCTGATATTGCCAAACGTCAGTTTGGTGAGGAACTTCCAAAGCTGTCGGAGTATCTCCTGCGCAGAGAGCAAGAGACGAAAGAAAGACTTGCGGCATTGATGTCTTTGCAAACGACGTGAGAAACGATGGCAAGTGAGCCCAAGAAACAGGATATGTTCATGGTAGTGGCCAAAACCGATCTGGCCACAGTTACGAAGGATCTCTATAGCTTTATTAAAGCTAGGAGAGCCTGTAGAAAGTTTGTGTTCGCCTCGGCCGCGGTGAGGCACGAATCGAGGAGACTGATTTCCTCTTGCATATAAGGTAAAGACCTCTTACCCAACGAAGTAGTTAAAGAGGTAGTAAACAAAGCTGCCATGGAGAATAGGAACCTTCTCCAAAAGTGGGGCTTAAACCTTAAGAGAAAGTCTTCTCCAGATGAGGGTCCCCAACCCAAGAACAAGACTAAAAAGGCCTAGGCTATCCTCTCGGCCGGCTAAGCCCTACCGACAGCAACAACAGCAACTTCCTGCGACCGCGGCGCCTCAGATAGTGGCACAACCTCCAACCACGTACCAGTTGGTACCTCAACAAGCGGCAACAGAGTCACCAGTTTTTAACCCAGCTTTTGAAAGGCAGACTTCTGCCTTTCACCCAAAAGCTAGAGGAACTGCCAGTGGTGCTTCTAGACGCCCTTCAAGGGGAAGGGGATTCAGGGGAGGACGCAGTCAAGGAGGTAAGGCCTCAGGTCCACAACAACAGAAGTGAGATGCTTCCAGTAGGAGGGAGACTACATTTATTTAGGGATTGTTGGACCTTCGATTCCTAGGCCCAGAGCCTAATAAAGAATGGACTAGGTTGGAGCTGGAACAGTCCTCCACCTCCATTTCCTCAGTTCTTCCAACACTCTACCCCCATTCTGAAAGAATATGTCCGAGAACTCTTAGTGAAAAGAGTAATTCGAAAAGTAAAGTCCATCTAGTTCCAAGGAAGGCTGTTTTGTGTTCCAAAGAAGGACTCAGAAAACTCAGAGTCATTCTGGACTTGTCGCCACTTAACAAGTTCATAGTGAACTACAAGTTCATGATGCTCAAACTTTAACACATAAGGACCTTACTGCCCAAAAGGGCATACACCGTCTCCATAGACTTGTCAGATGCTTATTGGCACGTTCCAATTAATCGTCACCTCTCCTCCTACCTAGGGTTCAAGTTACAAAGAAGACTTTACCCCTTCAGAGCCATATCATTCGGGCTAAACATAGCCCCAAGGATTTTAATGGAGCTTGCGAACGCAGCCGTCCATCAATTACAGAATGCATGCAAGTCTCTAAGATAGTGATCCAGTTCCTAAAACATCTGGGATTCAAGATCAACATCAAAAAGTCTTGATTATCTCCAGCTCAAAAATTTCAGTGGTTTGTAATCCACTGGAATTTGGAGTCACATCGTCTTTCCATTCCTGGGAAGAAGAGGAAAGACTCGACTGCGAAAGCTTCTCAAGCCGTGGTCCAAAGCCAAGCAAATGAAGATATTGATACCTCTTCAACCTCCTCCCCCGTCAGTTACTATCCATACAGGCTGGGGAGGCCACTCTCACCAGAAGAGAGTCCAGAAAACTTGGTCCAATCTTTTCAAGTCATTTCACATCAACTTTCCAGAAGCCATGGCAGTACTTCTGACTCTAGAGAAAGTTTCTCCGCGCCACTCGACCCACGTAAGATTAGTTTTAGACAGCGAGGTGATAGTGAGATGCCTGAATCCACAAGGGTCGAGATCGCCTCAAATCAACCGAGTGATGTTGGCCATAATCCGTTTGGCAGAAAGAAAGAAATGGCACCTGTCAGAAGTTCACATTCAAGCGGTCCGCAACGTGACAGCGGACGCTCTATCCAGGTTTACACCGATAGAGTCAGAATGGTCCCTAGACGCAGGATTGTTCTCCCTCATCTTGAATCAAGTCCCAGAACTGCAGATACACCTCTTTGCGATGAAAGACAGCAAGTAAACACATAGTTATGTGTCCCCGTACGAGGATCCGCTAGCGGAAGCAGTGGACGCTATGTCCCTAGACTGAAACAGATGGTCCATGATTTACCTGTTCCCTCCGCACAACCTCCTTTTGAAGGTCCTCAACTTGAGATCCTTCAAAGGGAAAGCGGCAATAGTGGCCCACAGGTGGCCAAACAGCGTTTGGTTCCCTCTGGCATTGGAACTACGGCTGAAGATGTACTGCTACCGGATCCAACCCTGACTCAGCGAGTACAGAAGTCGACTGTCTTAGCTTCATCACAGAAAACTCGGAACCTGCATCTCATGATTTTCTCTCCCTAACGATGAGAAAAAGCTGCGGGATATCAAGAGACAGTATAGACTTTTTGGAGAAATTTAAGTCCAAATCTACCAGAAGACAATATGAGTCATCATGGAAGAAGTGGGTGTCTTTTGTCAAGGCGAAGAAACCAAAAGAATTCTTGATTGACTTCTGTTTATTTTCTTCATTCACCTTCATGAGTAAGGTTTAGCAGCCAACACAATATCAACGTGCAAGTCTGCCTTGACAAGACCGATATTATATACCTTTCAGGTCGACCTTTCTAACAACATTTTTAATAAAATTCCGAAGGTCGGTGCTAAGCTTAGACCTTCAGCGCCTCCAAGACCCATTTCATGGGCACTAGATAAGGTTCCTCATTTCCATCAATAATGAATAATGAGGGGTGCGCTTTGAAGGATTTAACTCAGAAAGTTATGTTTCTGTTTGCACGTTCCGTTCTTGAAAGGGGGAGAACTGAATCTGTTTACAGACCCAACGTTTCTTGCCAAGAACAAGCTACCCACCAACAGGTGGGGTCCCCAGAGAATCTGCCCTCTGAAGAAAATGCATATCTATGTCCAGTGGAATGCCTAAAGGTCTATCTTCATAGTACTCCAGACTTTATGGGAGGACAGCTGTTCAGAGGAGAAACCTCGGGTTCCAATTTATCACTGAAACATCTAAGGGCGGAACTCACTATGTTATTCGCAGAGCGTATCCAGACAGTACACCCACAAGTCATGATCCAAGGAAAGTAGCCTCTTTCATAAAATTTTTTTAATTATATGGACTTTGTTCGTACACCGGCTGGTAGTCATCCAAGGTGTTCTTTATGCACTATGCGAAGCAAGTGGAGCAACTCAAGAGGTCTGTGGTAGCAGCAGGTAGAATTTTAAAACCTGCTGTTTGAATCTGCGAGGAACAGTTAAATTATTTTGGGACGATTAATTAAGAGGGTGGGTGTGTAGTCACAGACTGTTACTACACACTGAATGATAGGCCACTAACGTGTCCTTACGAACTGTTCCATTGACTTTGGTGAACTAAAGCATAATACGGACACTTGTGCCAAGCGTTTCTTACGCTAGTGTAAATAAACAGTAATACAGACTGTATCAATATTATTAATAATTCGATTAAAGTGGCAAATCTGTTTCCTTTTAGACGAAACAATATATTCTGTTTACTGTTTTCTTTAGGCTTTAATGAATATCGTCCACATTTTATAAATCTCATAAATGTTGACTGATATATATGTTTATCAAATTTTTAATAAACTAGTTCATAGTGAACCCTGCGTCTTATTCGCCCACACTCATTTTATTAAAAATGTACTGAGCATTAAGTTTAAAATATGGATAATTTTAACATGGAATGTCTTTTACAATTGTTCCTTTCTTCAAGCAAAAATCCACTCGTTTTAACCCTTCCTTAGGAAGGATTAACGTTGTACCCTAAGGGGAATGTGGTAGAGATGCAAAATTTGTTCCTATTCGGATACAACTGTTATCCAATAGTTTAATAAGAGTAGACACACTGGGGGGGATGTCAGGAATTCATACTGACATTAGTGACTCTTATATAAACTTTGCTTTATAATGTATAGGGCGGGACCACTATACAAGCTTGTCATTTTTTCATCCATAGGTAATATGTACTCCTCGAGACTTTTTCCAGAGCCTAGTACGACTCTTCCCTGTAGGTGGCTGGAAGCACTAACATAGTTATGTTTAGATGAAATAATGTATGACAGTAACATCATAGGTCTCTAGGTCTAGAGTCTAGACTCTAGACGGACCAGGAAAATACTTTCTTGAGGTTATGGCACCGGTTGAGAATTCACAAATACAGTAATGCTCATGTAAACTTCCATCAGGACGACATGGCCTGTGCTCAAAAAACGGATTTTGAGCGAAGCGAAAAATCTATTTTGGGATAAGGTACCCATGTCGTCCTGATTCACCCAGCCTTCCTTTTATTGTAAAAAGGGCTTATTGACCACTTCCTATAATACACTATCTGTAGCACCTCGTGTTTCACTATAAGGAATAAAGATGGCGCTGCCATCTTCGTCAGATACACACTGGAAACAGAATAGGAGATTTACCTTATGTGCGGCTCTCTTTATATTCTCGTTTTTAGATTCTTGTCACTGTAGCCCCTCGAAGCGTTAATACTGTTCGGGGTGAAGATAGCTATGTGGCGTGTCAATATTATGTCCTCTGATATTATGAGATATCCCTGTTAGATTTATTTAGTGATACTCGCTCCACGAGCTAGAATTCAGGATACCTTAAGGTAAAATTCTATTGGAATATCACCGTAGCCAAATATACCCTAGGAAGCTACCCTTTAGGAACTTCCATCAGGACAACATGACCACCTCACCCCGAAAATAGATTTTTTGTTTCGCTCAAAATCCGTTGTATATATATATATATATATATACATATATATATATATATATATATATATATATATATATATATATATATATATATATATATATAGATATATATATATATATATATATATATATATATATATATATATATATATATATATATATATATATATACAGTATATATATATATATATATATATATATATATATATATATATATATATATACATATATATATATATATATATATATATATATATATATATATATATATATATATATATATATACATATATATCATCTCCTTTTCCTTTCACGCTTACCGACGCAAAGGGCCTCTGTTAAATTTTGGCAATAGTCTGTGTTTAGTTCTATAATATACATACATACAGTATAATTATACATACATATATATATATATATATATATATATATATATATAATATATATATAGATATATATATATATATATATATATATATATATATATTATATATATATATATAAATATATATATATATATTTTAAATTCAATGTTTTCTAAAAGTAGTTCATTGCACCTTTTATGGTAATTTTATTTCTAATTCTTTATGTTCATCTAATAATCATTGTGACTTTGATTGGAAAAGGAAAT
>NC_090725.1:26362740-26374628 GCF_036898095.1 Palaemon carinicauda | reverse complement strand
AATCAAAAATTTGTATATAATATATATATATATATATATATATATATATATATATATATATATATATATATATATATATATATATATATATATATATATATATATATATATATATATATATATATATATATACTAGCACTAAAACTGAATACTATTTCAGTAAGATTTTTCTTTAATAATTTGAAAATTATGCGGAAAACGCTTTTAAGCAATCGGTAACATAAACTATATTCAAATGCAATTTAGTAGTAGGGTTTTTACTGCTTTTTGAACTAAAATATTTAAAATTTTTTTACTGGTAATTCATCTGGTTATTCATTCCATAGGGGATTATAAAGTTTATTACAAAAAGATAACTACATTAGTTATGTATTAGAAATAAGTCAAAAATTATATTTTCCTTATCTCCTGTTTTTTACAATAGTCTGGTAAATAATTCAATAAAAAACTTGAGTAATTTTGACATAAAATGGTAATTTTATGTTTCAAGCTGGTATTCACATTGATAATAATATTATAGTTTAAAAGCTTATGTATATTCCGGACAACTAATGGCAATTTTATTCAACAACATATCGAAAATGTTTTTAGGAAATTTTTAATATTTCATAGAAAAATTACCGGAAATTTGTAAAAATTACATTATAAAGCGATTCTTGTCAATTAAGTGGGCTATTTTTCCCTATTGGAGCCCTTGGGCTTATAGCATCTTGTTTTTCCAACTAGGATTGGAGCTTGACTAGTAATAATAATAATAATAATAATAATGATAATACTATATGGCAATATATATTACATTTAATGAAGGCTGTACAAATATATACATTGGTAAACAAAATAACAACATTAAAAGAAAAAGGCCACTTCCTCAAAAAAGAAAAGTATTTAATACGATGGTCATATCAGTATCAACTTATGAGTCGAAAACATTCAGCTTTACAAAAGCCCTTGAACCTGAGTTCGTTACAACTCAAAGAACTATGAAATAGATAACGATGGCCAAGAATGTAATAGACAAATAAGATCAAAGTGGATGGGAGAGAAAACTAAAGTAGAGGATAATCTAACATATAAGAAGAAGAATAGTGAGAGATTGAAAAAAAAATCAAACAATGGCTTGGTTAGTGAAAATTTAGAAATCAAATCGTCTGAGATTACATATATTAATCACTCTATATATCAGTCTAGTGAGATCAGTTCAACTATATGGACATCATTCATGGTATAACAATGAAAAAATCTCTTATAGATTTAGTAGAATTGAGAACAAAGAACTCAGAAGGAAAATGGGAGTTAAATGTCAGTACAGGATTAGAAATTAAACTATAAAAGAGATTACCCTAGTGCCATATGTGGATGAGATCAAGATGAAGGGTAGATTGAGATGGTTTTGGCATACTCTCCCCAATCCCCAAGGAAGATTAGTTCAGGAAAAGTTTAGCTGGGCTCCACAAGGCACTAGAAGAGTTAGAAGAAGCAGGACTACATGGGTGAAGACTATGAAGCTTGAAGTAGGAGATGATGAAAGGGAAAAAAATTAATAGAAAGCTCAAGATAGAGACTACTGTCGAAATTTAACCCAGGCCCTTTGTGTTGATAGGTGTAGGAGGAGATGATATATATAAATATATATATATATATATATATATATATATATATATGTATATATATATATATATATATATATATATATATATATATATATATATATATATATATATATATATATATAAATATATATATCAGAGACTCCTTTAAGGAAGGACTGGAACGTCAAGACCTCGGGGTTTTTAACTTGGAGTTTGAAAGATTAACTTGAGTCTGGACTAAAATGACTTCTAGAAGGGCTAGAAACACGTTCTCTGGATCAAAATGGGGGTTTTTGAGGATGGTGAGTTCAATAGTAACATTTTCAACACCACCTGGGGTCATCTTCAAGGTCTAAAGGTCATTTATCAAGGTCAAATTTGTGAATTTTGGTCATTTTTGCTCGGTTTTTGTGTGTAACTCATAAATGGTGAGAGATAGCTGATTATAATATGAGGCAAGTCTGCAGAGCTGTCCAAATTTAATATATATTGTCATATATCGTCCTTCAAGAAAGGACTGGAACGTCCCCTGATCGGGGTTTTCAACTTGAGTCTGAAGGATTAACTTGAGTCCTGGACTAAAATGACTTCTAAGAAGGGCTAGAAACACGTTCTCTGAGTCAAAATGGGGGGTTTTTGAGGACGGTGAGTTCAATAGTGACATTTTCAACACCACCTGGGGTCATCTTCATCATCTTCAAGGTCAAAAGGTCATATTTCAAGGTAAAAAAATAGTGAATTTTGGTCATTTTTACTCGTTTTTTGTGTGTAACTCATAGATGGTGAGGGATGGCTGATTATAATAAGAGGCAAGTCTGTAGTTCTGTCCAAATTTAATATATATTGTCAAATATTGTATTACTCAAACATTCCAAACAAGCCCTAAAACAATGAAACACTAAAATAAGAAATAAAGAACGGTATTTTTCATCACAACAAAACTCAAAGACATTAACATTTGATTAGATGAATATTGCTAGACAATATGTATTAAATTTGGACAGAACTACAGACTTGACTCTTATTATAATCAGCCATCCCTCACCATCTATGAGTTACACACACACACACACACACACACACACACACACATATATATATATATATATATATATATATATATATATATGTATGTATGTATATATACATATTTACACACACATATATACATTATATATATATATATATATATATATATATATATATATATATATATATATATATATATATATATACATGAGAGAGAGAGAGAGAGAGAGAGAGAGAGAGAGAGAGAGAGAGAGAGAGAGAGAGAGAGAGAGAGAGCTTGAAATGAAGGAAAAAATAATGAATATAGAAAACGTTTTAGAAGCTAAGATATTACCATATCATATGCAAATGATTGAAGAAGAGTTCGTTTGTATAGGAGGCAATTCAGAGAATTGATACAGTATCGGTCCTTTGTACGTTGAGTGACACTTTGAAATTGGTTATATATGTTGATCTTTAGGTATTTTAGTGTTGTGGCAATGGGGATGCTGTCAATAATCCTTGTTGACCAAGATGAGTTCTTTTGTTAGAAAGAAATCATTAGTGTCCTGCTAATGATTTCTGGTGAAAACATGTTTCAATTATAAATAAAACTCATATTTCTAGGATGGAGATTTGTGTTACCAATTGAACCGTACGATTATCAATTCAATATTGGAATTATTTGTAAAAAAAAACATATTTTGTGATTTCAAACGAAACATATTTGAAGTTTCTGGTACCAATTGTATTCTATGATCTCCAGTTTAACAAAATCACTCCTATCTTATAGTTATAATGTAACTAGTAGTCATCACAGTTAACTGTGAATACGATAGTAGAAAATTTGTGTAGTCCATAAAGGATAACACTTTAGTGCTTTCTCTTCTTCAGTTATAACAAACCAATGCCGTTATTGGAAACGAATTAGAACCAAGTGGAGCTGAGACAGAGAATGCCGCTCAATACAACTGCTTGTTCCAATCATCATAAAATAAACCACAGTATTCTCTTTAACTGAGCCTCTGGACCCTGCTCCAATACATGAAAGTTTCACATCTTCCAAGTCTCATATCTCTCTCTCTCTCTCTCTCTCTCTCTCTCTCTCTCTCTCTGTCTCTCTCTCTCTCTCTCTCTCTCTCTCTCTCTCTCTCTCTCTCTCTCTCTCTCTCTCATTGCATATTTTGAATATTTAGATCAATCTCTGTTTATTTTAATTATAGAAAGCTATACCCTGATTATATAAACATTTATGAATAGTTCAAAGACATCCATAAATATATATACACACACACACACACACACAACACACACACACACACACATATATATATATATATATATATATATATATATATATATATATATATATATATAAATCATTAGTCACATTTAGTCCATTGCGCGACAAAGGCCTCAGATATGTCAGTTTATTGTCTTTATATATAATTGCACATCTTTAAGAGAAATCCTCTAATTAGTATTTTATTATGACACCATATCCTATTTGCCTAATCAGATGTAATTTCATAAAAATAAATATACATAAATTCTTACAGCTTCTTGCCCCCATAACAATACCTTCGCAATTGAATTGCGTACTATAATTGTCAATAAATTGAAGATACTATATTCAATGACCATTCCCAGACATGATTATGGATATCTGCTATTTATATTCAATTAATGTCATAAGTATTCAATTCCATATATTCATCATTATACAAGAGCGCTTTATACGCATGATTGATTTTGAATTAACAAAAAGAGCCTTAAGTTTAAATATTTATGATATGATAAAGTACATGGTGTTTGAAGGCAGGAATATCTGAAAAAAAAAGAAATTATGATAAAAGGAATATCGAACAGGCAAAGGTCCTTTTTTTCTAAATATGTGTTTTAATAATCGGGAAAAAAGGTATATAAAGTTGAAAGAGATTAAAAGTTATCATGGAAATAAAAATGATGATCTCGCCATGATTGGGGGATAGTTTTGATATTCCTGAAGTGTTAGATGTTGAATAATATTAACTATTTAGATGTTTTGAATTTTCTTCTTATATGTTCTATAAAATAACCAAACCTTAACTGGTTTTATTTTGTTCCTATGATGGAAATTGCAGGTTTCATGTTTAGGTTTAGAAGCTTTGGGAACAATATAATACAGATGGAGGAAAAGAATTAAAATTGTCTTCTATTTACCAGTCAATTAAATTGTTAACCCTCATTGGAACCTTGGTGATAAAAGCGGCTTGTCCACGACTGTTTCCTCACTCTTTTCCTCTCACAAGTACGAAAAACATGTAAATCTGGATGCGACTTTGGACTGCAAAAAAGGCTTAATGTTAATGTTAATTTATCAAAATGGAAATCTGAACACTTTCGACATCCATTTTTGATGGATAATCCATATAACACGCCTTCAAAAGGAATATTTATATTTATCCTTTAGACTGTTTAGTGAGTAGGATCAAGTTTTGATATGAAATAGAATTTATTCTAATAAAAAAGCAGGACCCAAAGTGAGGCGAAAAAAAAAAAACTTGGGGATATTTCTTTCAGATGAAAAAGTGGTACTCGGAGTAAAACTAGTTTATGTAGAAGCTATAATGTAAGTTCCCCGTACCTGCTAAATCTAAAGAAGAAATTATAAATCAAACATACACATACTGTTATATATATATATATATATATATATATATATATATATATATATATATATATATATATATATATATATATATATATATATATACTTTTATATACAGTATATACATATTATAATTCTTTGGTCAAGGATTCATATGCTTTCAGTTTATTCATAAGATGGATACCATCCCTGTTTCTTATGGTCATTACAAATTCATACACCAAGAAAGAACCATGTTTTATAATAGTATTTTCTTATTTATTAGATAAAAAAAAATATGAATTTATGAGCAGATGGAGTGCGATATGTAATTAAATTTTCTGTTAAAATTCCGACGACCTTTGTGAAATTTTAACCAGGTAAATACAATCTTTATTTACATTTTTCAGTAAAGTTAAATATATTTTGACCTAGGAAATAAGTTTTGTTTATTCTGGGGATGAAAGATTTTTGCTCCTTCCTAAATTAAAAAGACGTTGGTAGCACATATGACAAGTAAGCTCTCTGAAAAGGGGAACGTCAAGGAAATATGAGCGTGTCACACGAATTTTATGTCTGTATACACTGAAAAATTTATACACACACTTCAACAAACATGCACAGAAGCATATAAATATATATATATATATATATATATATATATATATATATATATATATATATATATATATATATATATATATATATATATATATATATGTATATATATATATATATATATATATATATATATATATATATATATATATATATATATTCATATATATATATATATATATATATATATTATGTATGTAAATATATATATATATATATATATATATATATATATATATATATATATATATATATATATATATATATATATACATGTATATATATATATATATATATATATATATATACATAGATATATATATATACATATATATATATCCATACATATATATATATATATATATATATATATATATATATATATATATATATATATATGTATGTATGTATATATACATATATGTAAACACACACATTTATATATATATATGTGTGTGTGTGTGTATATATATATTATATATATATATATATATATATATATATATATATATATATATATATATATATATATATATATATATATATATGGCACTCTAGTAATCTCTATTTCATTTTCATTTCTAATACAGTCCTTCCATTCAACACCCAGCTATTCTTCTGAGGACCTTGTTTTCAAATTTACAAAATCTGTTGGATATTGTTTCACTGTCATGCCACGACTCAAGTCCATACTGTAAAACTGATCTCGCTAAACTGATATATTTATAAATTATAGAACTCACATATTAAAAAATAAGAGATCAGTATGTTTCGTTGAAATTAATAGATCAAATAAAAAGTCTATAGTCATTTTTTTTTAGCGAGGCATATATGCACCGACTCGCAGGAGTTTCCTTTTAGCTCGGAAAAGTTTCCTGAACGCTGATTGGTTGGACAAGATAATTCTAACCAATCAGCGATCAGCAAAATTTTCCGAGCTAAAAGGGCATTGCTGCGAGTCGGTGAAAATGGGCCTCATTAAAAGAAATTGACTATAAGTAATAGTGTGTTTGTGTCTATGAACATTTGTATATGTAGTACTAGTGCAAGAGAGAGAGAGAGAGAGAGAGAGAGAGAGAGAGAGAGAGAGAGAGAGAGAAACTAGTCTCCACCTACTGAACCTTGTTAATTCAAATAGCTATTATGACAGTATCAAAACCAGACTTGATCTCATCTGTAAGAATAATGACACATTATTGAACACGTGGAGATTTCTTTTGTTTCCTTTAAAAAAAAACGACGCTGTCATGGTCTTTTGTTGCGACCTGTCTTTCTCCACTTCTGTGTAAGAAAAACATTGTGCGTTCGTGCCAGGGATTTACGACCCCTCCTAATTCTTGCTTCACATATCTTGTTTTCTGCTTTCGAGGTGAAAGAGGAAGCGGAATTCATCTCTTATTGCAACGCAAAAATTCGTTGTGTTGTCCTCAAGCATGGTGTCCCAAAAATTAAAGTAAGCTTTTACTTGAATATGAATGCACAAATGTTAACACACCCTAAAATCTCGTGCAAACGCGCACATATAACAATGTGTATTACATCGCACGTATATCACACGCGCTTGTACAATGTAATGGTATTTCTCTTTTTTGTATATTGCCGTTATCCCTCCCACTGATGACCTGTTTATGTGTATATGATATTGCATCCTTGTGTTTAAGTTTCTGTGCCATTCATGAAGGAATGTGTTGTATATATACTTATGCGCCGTCCACATATAGGTAGTTGCATTTACGCCATCTCTCAGCTACCACCTAACTGACGATACGGCCATTGGTGACAAGGGGGTGTCTGACCCTTCCTGCCTGCCCCTTCACAGTAGTGTCCTACTTTTTAAGGATGCCGACCACCGGGAATGCCTCTTCAGCAAACGCCACCTCTATGAAACTACCACCCTTCACAAGCAGGGGTGCGTTCACCTGGTTCCACCGTGCTGAAGTCCAGTTTCGAATAAAGGTCGTGACAGTCAAGTGACAAAGCAGATTAAATTCTCTTGTCGATCCCTAGTGACACTTTCCCTGGTATCTTCGATTGGCTATGCGGGCGAGGTGACAACCTCATAACGTATGAATACCTGAAATCAAACCTCCTGGAGCAGTACTCGCCATCATCCGCGGCCTGCATAGTGAATGTTTTCCAGCTCTTTCAACAACCGTTGGGGAACCACAAGACTTTGCTCGCTCTCAGGGAAATGACCAGTATCCCTCTCCTGGAACCTGCTGCGGACGATCGTTCACTTCTGCCAAGGCCACTTTCCACTCTCCAAGTTTACCAAGGTCTGCCTGGTATCGCCCAAGGGATCTGCGATACCAACCCACAGATATGAAACTCATGATCGTTTGAAATCACTAGATATAATTGGAAGTTTCTCTTGACTGACGTTATATTGCCAATCCTCGGTGACGACATCTCTCCTGCATTTCAACTCCTGGTTGATGTCACTCTCCATCGATTAGTCAATTCCTATTCGTCCTCCTCGACATCTATGGCCACCTTCTCATATCGTACTAGGAAGTTGTTTGTCCAGAACTTCTTCAAACACTCACGGTTACCCCTGAATATGGTATTCATCACAATATCAGGACAGCAGGGGGCCCAGTGTTAACCAGATTCAGACATCTGACACGTGATAGTTATATATATATATATATATATATATATATATATATATATATATATATATATATATATATATATAAATATATATATATATATATATATATATATATATATATATATATATATATATATATATATACAGAGAGAGAGAGAGAGAGAGAGAGAGAGAGAGAGAGAGAGAGAGAGAGAGAGAGTATATCTATCTATCTATCTATCTAACTATATATATATATATATATTTAATTATATATATATATACATATATATATATATATATATATATATATATATATACATATATATATATATATATATAAATATGTATGTATATATAAATATATATATCATGTATATATATATATATATATATATATATATATATATATATATATATATTTATATATATATATATATATATATATATATATATATATATATATATATATATATATATATATATATATATGTACAGTATATATATATACATATATGTATATGATAAATTTTGCACATTTAGACGTGTTTTTCATATTCAAATAAGCCATATATATTTTTGATACATTAATGTCTGGATTCTCTCGACGACCTTGGGATCAGAGCCTCAGGCGAAATCACACAAAGACAAGAGCTTGGGTCCGGCCAGGAATCGAACCCTGGTCGGCAAACTTGTATAGACAGTGACTAAGCCACTTGGCCAAGTGGCTTAGTCACTGTCTATACAAGCTTGCCGACCAGGGATCGATTCCCGGCCGGACCCAAGCTCTTGTCTTTGTGTGATTTCGCCTGGGGCTCTGATCCCGAGGTCGTTAAGAGAATCCAGACATTAATGTATCAAAAATATATATGGCTTATTTGAATATATGTATATATATATATATATATATATATATATATATATATATATATATATATATATATATATATATATGTAATTATATATATATATATATATATATATATATATATATATATATATATATATATATATATATATACCGGTATACACTCATGTATTCATATAATATATATATATATATATATATATATATATATATATATATATACATAAATATATATATTATATATATATATATATATATATATATATATATATATATATATATATATATATATATATATATATATATATATATATATATATATATATATATATATATATATATATATTTGTGTGCGTGGGTGGATTTGTGTTGGTATTTTTGTTCTATAGCATTGAAAGAAACATAAATAAATTCATTAGTCGTATTATTAACATCGTGGGATTTGCAATGAGAATAAATTAGCAAAAATAGCGTATTTCACTAGGGAAAAGAACATCCTACGGCCCTCCGTATCATAATGATTCCAGGTAAGTCTGATCTTAGAATAAAGGATAATACAGGATTAATGGAAAGCAGGTCAGAGGGTGGGTTTTAATTGTGACTTGTGATACAAGAAATTTTGAAGGATTCGACAATATTCCTTTGGTAAAGTAATTAAAAGTACTCGTCTTTGAGCAGCCGGTTCTATGACTTAGGCCTAATCCTAGTTAGTTGGAGAACAAGATATATTAATAGATCATATAGAGACGGTCTATCCATGCTGCTTGTTTGATAGAAAGGGATTTATATTCTGGGCTGACTTAAATCAAGTTACCTTCTTAGCACTATATACAAAAATATGTTTTATAAATATCATATCCAGAGCTGTTCGTTATTAACATACATTTCAGAGTATAACTATGTATAAGTACATCCTTTGAGGTATGGCATATAAAACAATCCTTGTAATGACAAACCATGTATATTATTCGTTGTTTAATTTTTCTTTAACTCTAGACTCTGAATTATTTTCTTAGTCCTATCCGTAGATTTTATTAGTCGAGTTTTCTTTCTCATATATTTAAGAAACACATCCTCTATGTACTCAGACCATCATATTCTAAATGCCAGAAAGTAAATAGAAGAATAACAGAATAATTCACATTTTCAGAGTGGCGTGGATATAAATGTTTACCGTATATGGAAAGGTATTGATTGGCTTTCTGTATTATCTAAAATTCAAATTCAAATGCTTTTCTAACATCCAGAACGTCTAACAACGAGACACTTGATATTTTCTTCATTTATCATAGTAGTGTTTATGGATGGTACCCTGGTCCGTTCTCCATTACCCATTCATTATCGTCATTTCTAAAACTTGACTCATATGGAATCAACAAAAAGCTGACACCTGTGAATTTCCTTTCTACTATATAGATAACATATCTTTGTATATAAAATCTCATATTTTTATTGTTTTTCCTTATGTAGCGCCTGTTTAGTGCCTTGAACCTCGTTCCGTCATTCGTTTTTTGAACTTTGTTTTATTTTGTCATCGAGCTTTTCATGTAATATAAGCAATACAAGTTTACGATTTCAACTTTTTTAATTTTTCAAATCTTGTATTTAGTCAGTATCAGTGCCCCTCAATACTAATATAGATTAATTTTTTGCAGCGATAGATAACTGACGATAGTGATACAGTAATTGGAGAAGCATTTATGTAATAAATGGATTTTGAGATGGCTAACACAAAGTCTTTTTTTGTCTCTAGATAACAAAGTGTTGTAATACTGTGTGTGATAAACTTGATCAGTTACGTGAATTTGTTGTGTGTTTAAACTCTTTCAGGATTAACTTTGAAGATTTGGTTCATCCTGAGCAATGAATGGACCTATCCTTTTCCACCAACAATGCTCGTTTTGTGTGTTTGTTATTTCCTCACTGGTTTTGGCAAGTTCTGGGTAAATGTTTTTGAATCTACCCCAGGCTTTTGTGGGTCTTCTGTGATTCCTGATGTTAACTGGTTACAGGTTGTATGTGTTTTAGTGTTTCAATGTTTTTATTGATATTCTTACTATTATTATTGTTATGGTTTTACCCATGAATGTTTCTTAGGTTTCCATTTTTGAGTTTTTGTAGGGTTTTCATCTATGATTGAGCCATTGTGCATGCTGGTGCTATTGGATATTCGAAAAGAGTTCTAATCAGTCTTTTATAGTGATTAATTCCTATGTTTTTTTAAATAGTTTGAAAGCGGTTTCATGCTCCTTTATTTTTGCTACTTAACTAAAGTAATAGGCAAAAGAAGCTATCTAAGGCTTTATTAGAATATGTTTATTGTTCAGGTGACAGATACTTGGAATCATGTAATATTTTTTTCCCTCCGAGGAAACTCCAAAACCAAATCATTGTTCTCTAGGTTTGGGTAGTGGCATAGCCTCAGTACCATGGCCTTCCACTGTCTTGGATTACATTTCTCCTCTTGATTTTTATTCTTCTATTATAGTTTATTTATATCATTGTTTCCTTTCCTCACTAGGCTATTTTTCCATGTTGGAGAATTTGGGCTTATGGAATCTTGCTTTTCCCACTAGGGTTGAA
>NC_090725.1:26340240-26345240 GCF_036898095.1 Palaemon carinicauda | reverse complement strand
TACTTCTATTTACGTGCTTTTTTTTTCTTTTTTTTTGATATGGGGTAAACACAGTTGCCTTCTTTTTGATAGATCTTTCTTTGGCTCTGTGGTAGACCGCAGTCCCGATCGGCTGCCGTGCCTGACATCGCTTTAGATAACGGTAGCGTATGTTCAAGTATTGTACCAGTCACCAGCGTCCTTCTTCCCAGCAGCGAGGAATTTTGGCTTTGTTAGATCGACAGTTCGACCCATCTCTAATCTGGATTCTTTGTAGACACTATGAACTGATTAACTTGTGTAAGTGTATCATAAAAGGAAGTTCTCCGGCAGTAATTGCTGAATCAGGATCTTAATGAAAAATTTCTCAGGTAAAACCGTGGAGGGTAAGAGGCTCATACATCTTAAGGAATGATTCTTTATAGAATATCAAGGCTGAAATTACGTTTTAAATGAAGTCTCATGCAATTAGGTATTAATTTGACTCAGTCTCCGGCTGGAATATCACATCCCCCCACAAAAAATCTTTTTATGGTGGGGGGGGGGACGGGTTAGGGTATTATAATATTGTAACGAACATTTATTTTACTGACCTACTACTTCAAGCTGTTTATGCTAGAGGATAAAAGAATAAACTATATTTAAATCATAAAAAGTTTTGAATAATTCCATAATGCTCTTCCTTCACTCATAAGAACGTAAATTCATTTGGAGAAATTAATTAAAACTTTTTTTTCACAATTTCCATTAATAGAAAGAATTAATTGTTTTGAATTAATCCTATAACCGAAATTGGAAATTCTCAAGCTGTGACGTCAGACGACGCTAAACTATGTATGAAATGGAAACAATTGAAAAGGCTTTGTTGATCTCAGTTTTCGTGTTGAACCCTTTTTTTTTACATAGAATTGTAGATTAATAAACTTTCTTCAATGATTATGATTTTCTCACTACAAGCTATGTTGATATCAGCTGAATATGATTTTGAAAATCTTTATTTATTACTTCTATTACAATAAATGTTGTGTATTTGTTTTGTTAATTTTATTTTTTTTACACTCTTAAAAAATTACAGCACACAGATAATGAATATTGAAGGATTTTATTTATTTATTCTTTTTTTATTAGTACCTTTTTCCCGTAGCGACTGCAATATGGTGCGGACAAAACGCTTAATCTGGAAAGGTTTTACCGATTATACTTTTCTGATTAACTTATGATTGATATATCATTTTAAAACTAAATTATTATATATTATATTTACATTAATAATGATTATCCCAAGAATATAAACAATATGAAAAAAATATTACATGTATTACATGTGTAAGTGTATCATAAAAGGAAGTAATTGCTGAAGCACGATCTTAATGAAAAATTTCTCAGGTAAAACAGTGGAGTGTGTGTGTGTGTGTGTGTTTGATAGTACATATCAAATATATCAATGATATACAAAGATAAACAGTACTATATGAGGCCATATATTTCATGAGTTCGAAAAAAAAGTTGTCTGTAAGATTAGGCTTGCATTCTATTATTATATATTATTGATATTTACTGCAACTGAATAATATCTTTGTACAAAAATAGCTATAATGCAATTATGATATTTATTATAAACAAAATTGGCGTTATTGTTTTGAAGGAATTTTATACGTTTCGCTTTGGTTTCTTTATCAAGATATTACTGCGTTTGAAAGATAAAAAATCATTCATATCGATTATAGTGGATATGATATACAGATTCTATTGCATCGTCAGAAGAATACCTTATAAAAAATTAACGTGTTTAATGTTGCTTAATACTCTGCTTATAAGAAAATTCAATTAAATTTTTTTTTTACTGGAAATACGGGACTTCCATTCTGTATTCACAGTTCAATTATTTTGAATATTTTGGTATTATTTTTGTGTGATTCGAATTATCCTGTCTACAAAGTTCCCGTCGAATACCCTACAATTTACATTAGGTAATGATTTTATGAAATTTTTAGGAACTAATATTTAACAAATATACAGATAACATGATAAAAGAACATAGTTAAGAAACAAATTATAAGAAAAAAACAGCAATTGAATGTGTATACATCTAATTTCAAAATAATACCAGACTTAAGATTGAAAGTTTACTATATTATTGGAATCAAAATAAGTCCACTTTTTCATCTCTGTTTTTTTTTATATTCGAACTTGACGAAGCAAGAGAGAAGATTATATGAAGATGGGAATAGACATATGAACTGTTAGCATCTATGTTAAACCACTAACCACAACTAACAAATAAAAATAAAATATATTCAAAAATTATTTCAAAATGCTGTATATATTAAATCTATATAAAGAGATGTTGTTTTTCTAGGACTTTATATTTTTAGGCATGTCATAGTACTTGAAAAAAATATTATACATAAAAAACTTCTATATTAATGAGAACCACCAGGCGATGTGCTGGAGAATGCTATATATTGATTTTAAAAGTTATAATTCTTTGAATTCCTCGAGAATATGTAGAGCAAAGTGTAAGTAATATCATAGTACCTCATTTGGCTTGATTAAAAAATTTAGATGCTAGTTCTCTATGATAACACTAAAGGCTGTGGTTAGAATCTTGGCCTGGGTTTATACAATAATCTTATTCTAAAATATTTTGGGTGAAATTTTTAAAGAAAACTGGTGTCATTTGAAATATAACATCCATTTTCAAACTACCTATACATATGTATGTAATATTTCTTAAGGTTTAACTTTGGTCAATGCGTAGGATGAAAAAGCTAACAAAAAACTAAAATTCTAATAAATGCTTATCCATGAAAAATAACTAGAATTTATAAGCAATGACCCTTTTGTACTGGAACGAAAAAAAAAAAAGGTTTTCTAGAGAGATTAAAGCAATTAGTATGATACCGTCTCAGAGTGAATATAAAGGATAATTAAAAGACCAGTAGACATTGGTCTTGGTAAAACTTGATTGAATGTAAACCATATGAAGAGAATGCTACATAAAAGCTTAGTATATTTTCCTACATTTATGAATAAGAATTTAGAATTTCATACATGTTGTTCTTAATAGTCTTCAAAATTATTATTATTATTATTATTATTATTATTATTATTATTATTATTATTATTATTATTATTATTATTATTATTATTATTATTATTATTATTATTATTATCATTATAATATTTGATATTTTTTTTTTAGTTTTTATTATTATTATTATTATTATTATTATTATTATTATTATTATTGTTATTATTATTATTATTATTATTATTATTATTATTATTATTATTATTATTATTATTATTATTATTATTATGTAGTTAATGCATAATTTATTAGATCTTTTGATCGTAAAATAATATAATATTTTCAATGATATTGCTATTGAGTATCTTTCCATTGTTCATACAAACAAAAATACATAAAGTAAAAGAGAACAAAGTAAAATGGAACACTTCCTTAGTTAAATTGAAAGGAAAAAAGAGAGCATATCCGCGTAGGAATGATGCTTCAAGAGAATGCCTTTGGGTAGAGGTCTGGAAGAGCAACTGCATTCGGAAAACTAGGTGCTGAATATATTTCCAGGATAAAAGCTAAGCCTACGGCCATTTGCACTTTTGCCACACATATAAATTCCACGGATCAAAGTTTCTGTTTGTGTCAAGACCACTGTTCTTTGCATGGAGAGGTGGTAGTCTCTCTCTCTCTCTCTCTCTCTCTCTCTCTCTCTCTCTCTCTCTCTCTCTCTCTCTCTCGTTAGAGGAAAATATGTAGTTTCCGATAAATATAACCAACTCTCTATTTAATTTTGTTTAGCTATTTTAATTACCTCTTTCATCATGATTATCAGATTTTCTACATCAAACGTTCTAGTGTTTTACTCACTGAAATTCTTTATTTTCTAACACATTACAATGAGCCATTCAGAAGTAATTGACCTGAAGCATTAATTTTCTAGGCTAAAAGTCACCAACACTACACGATACCTCTATATTAAATCGATGGTCAGCATTTACTATCTCCAAGCATTATTAGGAAAGAATAACCTTTATATATCACTATTCAATATAAGGATTGTATGACTGAACCTTAATCTAAATAACTTCTTATAAAAACCCATACAATTATTCATTACCCCTATTCAGTAATTCATATTAAATTTCATAGTAATGCCATGCATTTTTTATTTCTTGATTTTTACCAAATTATGCAATTGTACCTACTATATTTCTAGGTAATGCCTCGCTCTCGCATTTAAAAAAATGGAAATATTATTTTTATCAGTTACTGGGTAACCATTTGTTCATTTCAATCATGTTTTCTTATGATTTTCCAAGATCTTCAAAAGATATCATCCAAGATAAAAACAAAAATATTCTAAAACATCCATAAATATAAAATACATTTCCACACTTCTACCAGTGAGTTTTATCATTCTTTGAAATTTCCGATTTAGATCTTATTCAGAAAGTCAAGTTCTTTTAAGGATTTCTTTTATCTAGAACAATATAACATAAAATTTGTAATATGAAAACAAAGTAGTCCTAACATTCACAACGAATACCTTTTAAAACCTGATGAGCTTTTACCCAATAGAGAAAGATGTATATTAATTACTTCCTCCTCTTTCACATACCGCAGATCATTTGTGTGTGAGAAGGTACCAAACACCTTTCACTTCTATTAACTTGTTATAATGTTGTATCACACTTTTCTTTTCAAAAGAACTATATCCACACAAATTTGAAAACATAACCAGTCATTAATATTTTCCAATATCTTCTTAATATCAAAAGATATCAGAAGTTTCAAGTTTACTAATAATACATACACACACAAAGACACACACACACACACACACACATATATATATATATATATATATATATATATATATATATATATATATATATATATATATATTATACATATATGTATATATATATATATATATATATATATATATATATATATATATATATATATATATTATATATATATATATATATATATA
>NC_090725.1:26332740-26337740 GCF_036898095.1 Palaemon carinicauda | reverse complement strand
ACTACATTGGATCCTTGTCTCTAGTTACGGTTCTTTCCCTTTGCCTAATCAGACAACAAATAGTCTGGCCTATTCTTCTTCACCTAAGAGGTTAACTACGGCAATGTAATTGTTCAGTAGCTACTTTCCTCTTGGTGAGGGTAGAAGAGTCTCTTTAGCTATGGTAAGCAGCTCTTCTAGGAGAAGGACACTCCAAAATCAAACCATTGTTCTCTAGTCTTGGGTAGTGCTATAGCCTCTGTACCATGGTCTTCCACTGTCTTGGGTTAAACCTCTCTTGCTTGAGGGTACACTCGGGCACACTGTTCTATCTAGTTTCTGTTCCCCTTGTTTTGTTGAAATTTTTATTGTTTATACAGAAAATATCTTAATGTTATTACTATTCTTGAAATTTTTTATTTTTCCTTGTTTCCTTTCCTCACTGGGCTATTTTCCCCCGTTGGGGCCCCTGGGATTATAGCATCCTGCTTTTCCAACTAGGGTTGTAGCTTAGCATTTAGTGATAATAATAATAATAATAATAATAATAATAATAATAATAATAATAATAATAATAATAATAATAATAATAATAACAATAATGATAATAATAATAATAATAACTAACTACAAACCTTGATCTATAATCTATAAATATATTCCACAACCATAAATTCGAGTTGGAATTGCAATTGTTAATGTCAACTGCAATTATAAAAGGCTGCTATTCTAGCCGTCTATATTATCGTATCTAGACTTTCACAATATGGCAAATGTGATTATTTGAGTGAGATAGAATGACATAATGAATACTACAGTAATAATAAAAAATAATAGTAAAAACAATAATAAAAGATCCTGCATAAACTTATCCAAAAGAAATTAGAGAAAAATAAGGAAACAATGTTGAAGCTGAACAGGACACTAATTGAATAGCAGAAAGATTGAAGAGTGACGAAGTTTAACCATTGAAAAAGACCAACATTGAGAAAATATATTGGAACCAATATAAAAAAGCTCTTCTTCTTATCACTCCAATTTTTACCGTAAGTCTCAGGTCATTTACAATACTATCACCAGTATGTTTTAAACGGGTGCAATACACAAAGACCGTAAAGTAATATTTTCCAGTTGTTATGCAAGAAATGATTTATTATCCAACATGTTATGAACTATTTTCCTATAATCCTCTTTTTTTTGTTACTCTATTCCTTGTTTTTTTTATTCTTTTCAGCTTTTCTTATAAATTGGAAATACAATACAAAAATTATCTATTCAAAATATTTTGCAATAACTAAGTAGATGACGATATATTCCTTGGAACACCAGTAATCTGACGGATAGAATTCCTCGGTCGTTCCTATCGATCTCAATGTTAAATGATGAATTGCTTCTAAGATTAAGGTTGCGGTTTAGCTACAACTGAGGGGAAAAATATTCCATTTGTGAGGGAAACCTAGAAAATATTACAGTGGGAGTTCAAATAAGAGAAATGGTCTCTGCTGAAATTAAGATTAATCATCACTTTCTCAGATAAATGAAGGATGCAAATTTTGATGATTGAATTCAATTTAAGAGAGAGAGAGAGAGAGAGAGAGAGGAGAGAGAGAGAGAGAGAGAGAGAGAGAGAGAGAGAGAGAGAGAGAGAGATTTTTTTTAGACATTTGTTTAAATTTTAGATGAAAAAAAACTAACATATGTCAATATGTTATTAGATGACTAACTTTCCATTTTCAGAGAATGTTAGTTAAAATAAAGCAATAAAATTTTATTTTTCATCATAGGAAATTTCTAAAATATCTTGAAAAACTACATTCAAGAAATTTTTATCTATAAAAGATATAAATGAAACATTCTTCAAATACTGGTAATCCTAAAATCTATCAATGCCAAACAACAGGAAATGAAAGTAAACCTCACACGTGATTACTTCTCTATTATTGAGGCAATGGATAAAAGCTCAATAACCGAACAGCGAAGGCAATCAATGCAAGGACAATGTCTTTAGCTAGATATAGTGCAGGAATATTGGAATGGACAGATGAAGACCTGCAGAGGGATGATGGATGTTTAAAATCCTTTTGGAACCAAAATTTGATTTTATTGGCAGAGAAGCTAACAAGAACTAAGAGTCAAAGGCAAGGGAACTATGGAAACTATATGAAATTGCATTTAGTTTTTAAATAAATTTAACTTCCCTCTAGAGATGTATTCTTATGACAGTAATAATAATGGAGCTGAAAAGGAAGGGGGGAAATTATGTTGTTGCAAAAGAACATCAAGGAAGTTATGTGTTATTACCTGGAAGTCTTAATTGGTAAAAAATCCAGGTTATGGTTAGTTTTGCAAAAAAACATCTTCTATCATCATTACTAGCTAATCTACAATCATTATTGGAAAAGCAGGATGATATTAGCCCAAGGGCTCCAACAGGGAAAATAAGACCAGCCAGGAACGGGAATAAGGAAATGAATAAACTACAGGAGAGGTGATAATCAAATATAATAACATACATTACATTAGAATTTTCATATATGAACTATAAAAAGAGACATATCTGCCTGTTCAATATAAAATGTTTGCTGCAAGTTTGAGGTTTTGAAGTTCCACCGATTATACTACCTGATTAGGAACCTCATCCCATAACTTGGTCACAGGTGGAATAAAACTCCTAGAATACAACGTAGTATTGAGCTTCATGATGGATAAGGCATGACTATTAAAATTAACTGCATGCCTATTGTTATGAACCCAACACCCAAAGGTAAACTACGGATTTAAAAAATCAAATAATGTTCACATTTTAGGCGATCGATACGTGTTATTATGCCCGATTGCCCATTAGTCATACTGAAAAAAAATATATAATCCAAATTAGCCGGCAATAGTCAATTCCTAATAACGAAATACATTTTCCTAAGAAAAAAAACAAATAGCAATTTTAACAATTTTAATAATAATAATAACTTTAATGACTTTAATAAAAAAAAACTTTTAATAAGTGACCCTTTTCGTTGAAAGTATCTGGAAAGTCAATTTCCTCACATAGCCTTATTAGTTATATCAGATTTGGTAAACATACGCAGACATAATAGATACCTTAAAATGACTCGCTGAAAAATTTTAGGGCCAAAAGGAAAGCATAACATTTTTGGGAGATCCCACAGTAAAGACTTTTCGTCACTTTTCTTCTTTCTTTCTGTATTTTGGCCTCGTTCCTACTAATACGTTTCATATATTAACTAAAAAATACGAAACACAAGAACAGTATTGCAACTATGAAGAAAATTTGCTACTCTTACCATAGGTGAAGAAGCAAAATATTGTTGTGGTAGAAAATATGATATTATTATAATTAAGTTTGATCAGCCCTTGTGCTAATTGTGTCTTTAAGGCTGGCAGAGGCAAAAGAGCAAGAAAAGGCAACCCCACCTCGAAGAAAGGCACAATTAGCACAAGGGCTGATCAAACTTAATTATAATAATATATTTTCTACCACAACAATATATAAACTTTTTCCCTATTAATGCGAGTAAAATTAAATCACCCTCAAATCGAAAGTACGAATAATGTGAGTACTTTGAGAAATTCGCTCATAACATTTTTCAATTGACAAAATTACGATGTCGCCTGCACACACAGAGAGAGAGAGAGAGAGAGAGAGAGAGAGAGAGATTCCAGCAGTTATTATTATTATTATTATCATTATTATTATTATTATCATTATTATTATTTTTATTATTATTATTAGCTAAGTTATAACCCTAGTTAGAAAAGCAGAATCCTATAAGCCCAGGGTCTCCAACAAGGAAAATAGCCCAGTGAGGAAAGGAAACAAAAAAAATTAAATATTCTAAAAGAAACAACTTTAAAGTAAATATTTCCTTTTTAAATTATAAAAACTTCAACAAAACCACAAAAGCGTACTGGAAGCTCTATATATACCTCCACACCAACACAAGTGCCACTGTCGCAAAGTAGCCGTGAACTGCTTGTGAACTGTTCGTGAACTGATCGTGAAAAGCTCGTGCCATGCGCAAACTTTTCGTGAAGTGCGTAAACTAGTCGTGAACTGCTTGTGCCATCAATGAGTGAAGAGCACGTGAACTGTTCGTGAACTATTCGTGGCAGTTCATGACAGTCGTGGCATGGCACGCATTGCCACGCACTGGCACGCTACCTCACGCATCGTCACGCACTTTTCACGATGCGTTCACGAACAGTTCGCGCATAGTTCGCGAAAATTTTGTTGTGACAAAAATTTTTAACATTTCAAAATTCTCGCCACGACATTCCACGATGTCATGACAGGTTCACGATGAGTTCACTCCAGTTCACGACGAGTTCACGCCAGTTCACGACTTGAGTTGTGACAATGCGTGCCACAAATTCGTGCGAATGTCAGGGTACCTTAACTTTTTCTACTTCTTTTTTCATACTTTTTCTTTCTTCTTCTTCTTCTTCTTCTTCTTCTTCTTCTTCTTCTTCCTCTTATTATTATTATTAATAATATTATTATTATTATTATTATTAATATTATTATTATTATTATTACTATTAATATAAATAATAGTACCAGTAGTAGTAGTAGTAGTAGTAGTAGTAGTAGTAGTAGTAGTAGTATTATCAGTAGTATTTGAATTTTTTTCATAGAACTTTTCTCAACATTGTTTCGTAAAAAAAAAAATATAATGATGAAGGACAGGAAAATTTGATTTGAAAAATAATTATCCCTCATCTGATACTCTGTATAAGCTTCCTAGGGAGTAACACTACTGTATTTTCTTTCATACCTTACAGGAGTAATACACACACCTACTTATGTACACATTTTACTAGATATTGCTTGGGGGGTACACTCGATTGCATTATTCTATCTCCCCTTCCTCTTCTTTCCTTTTTTTATAATTTAAATAGGAAAGAGCTTTATTAGTGTTCTTACTGTTCTTAAAACATTTTATCTTAATCGTTCATTATTTCTTTTGTAGTTTCTTACCTTGTTTCATTTCCTCACTGGGGGA
>NC_090725.1:26322740-26325240 GCF_036898095.1 Palaemon carinicauda | reverse complement strand
TCTGCCTCTTAAAAGTTGAGTATTATCTTTACTTTGTATAAATGTAAGCTCTTGTCATTTTGAATTTAATCAAAATTGATATTAACGTAAACAAGAGCTGTTGCCTACCCAAGGCATCCTGGATGCTGTCGCTCGCTATGCATGAGTCATTTAGTTAGCCAGAGCGACGTTCCCGGTAATTATGCTTTAATAAATCTAGCTATTTAGCTCCTCTAAGAATTCTTATATGATGCCGTTAGTTTTCAGTTACGGCGATTTAGGTAACCGATCCTGCCTTTCGCTAGGCTTAGTAGCCTAGGCGTCTGGCCCTGGTACTTTCATACATGATATAAGTTTTCCGAGTGTTATGTTATTGAAGCTATAGGCAAAAATTCTATACAATGTAAGATATTGTTGAATTTTCTTCGCCAAGTTGTATACGAGAGAGTTTCGGGGATTTAGGTAATCGATTCTGACTAGGCTAGTAGCCTATGGGTGTTTAGTATACTTTCGCACACATCCCCAGTTGTTTTTTCTCCTCTGGAGACTAAGTTCAATCCCTTCTCCCTCTGAGTAAGCCTTAGGCTTAGTCCTAGTGGTTCTATCTGAATACTATTCAGGTATAACGAGATGATTCCTCTACTAGCGGTCAAGCAGACTGGCCTGTGTTGTTTTTCTCGGGCTGGAGAATGAGTTTTTCTCCTTTGTCTGGCGAAATAACTACACCAAACTTTGTTCTGGTATGGAACAAGGTCGCAAGTATTGCCAACTTTCCTCTCTAATAGACAAACCCTAGGTTAGGATGAGCTTTCTTAACCGCTGAGTATGTCTCATACTAGAGCAAAGTTTACAGGACCATTATCCTTTTCCCCCCTTCTTTCTTAGTGATGGCCTAGCCATCACATCTCTTGGCCGCAGTCCTATATCTGTACCTAGTGTAGGTTAGTATGTGGGACCAGCTCAGCTCTCTGCCGGCAGGCAGAGACCCTTTTTCTTGTACAGAGTGAACCCCAGACCTCCCTTGGTCTCCCTTCTATGTCTGCTGGTAGAGAACAGCTGGCTTTGGATATTAGGAAGCCTGAATGCTACATTCTCCCCTTTCATATGTTCACTCTTTCTGTGTGGAAGGTTGTGCCCCTGGCTCGGCTGCCAGCTTTGCGGCCGGCAGCCAGATAGGTGGAGGTTCTCTGGTTCGTAGTCACTGCCGGCTGGCATGGGTATCGCTACCTTTGCCGGCCGGCAGTAGAAACATCCCGAGATCTGCCGGCCACTACGATTAGTGGCTGGCAGCCGGTTGCTAGTGTTTTCAGTTGCCGACCGGCAATGATTAAAGTGGCAAATATTTTCTGTTTACTGTTTTCCTTATGCTTCAATGGATATCGTCCACATTTTATAAATTTTATAAATGTTGACTGATATATATGTTTATTAAATTTTTAATAAACGCCCACACTCATTTTATTAGAAATGTACTGAACATTAAGTTTAAAATATGGATAATTTTAACATTGAATGTCATTTAAGATTGTTCCTTTCTTCAAGCAAAAATCCACTCGCTTTAAACCCTTCCTTAGGAAGGATTAACGTTGTACCCTAAGGGGATGGTGGTAGAGATGCAAAATTTGTTCCTATACGGATACAACTGTTATCCGATAGTCTAATAAGAGTAGACACACTGGGGGAGATGTCAGGAATTTATACTGACATTGGTGACTCTTATAGAAACTTTGCTTTATAATATATAGGGCGAGACCACTATACAAGCTTGTCATTTTGTCATCCATAGTTAATATGAACTAATCGGGAATTTTTCCAGAGTCTAGTACGACTCTTCCCTGTAAGGGGCAGGAAGCACTAACATAGTTCATGCTTAGATGAAATGATGTATGACGGTAACATCATAGGTCTCTAGGTCTAGACGGACCAGGAAAATACTCTCTTGAGGGTACGGCACCGGTTGAGAATCCACAGATACAGCTCTTGTAAACTTCCATCAGGACGACATGGCCTGAGCCAATAAAACCGATTTTGAGCGAAGCGAAAAATCTATTTTTGGATGAGGTATCCATGTCGTCATGATGGACCTGCCCTTCCTTTTAATTTAAAAACGGCTTATTGACCCCTACCTATAATACAGTATCTGTAGCGCCTCGTGTATCGCTACAAGGAATAAAGATGGCGCTGCCGTCATTGTCATATACACACTTGAAATGGGATAGGAGAGATACCTTATGAACGACTGTCCTTTCATTCTCGTTTTTAGATTCTTGCCACTGTAACCCCTCGAAGCGTTAATACTGTCCGGGGTGAAGATAGCTATGTGGCGTGTCAAGAATACGTCCTCTGATATTTTGCAATATCCCTGTTAGATTTATTTAGGGATATTCGCTCCAGGAGTTAGAATTCTGGATACCTTGAGGTAAAATTCTATGGGAATATCACTGAAGTCACATATACCCTAGTAAGCTACCCTTTAGGAACTTCCAATAGGACGACGTGGCTACCTCACCCACAAATAGAT
>NC_090725.1:26305240-26317740 GCF_036898095.1 Palaemon carinicauda | reverse complement strand
GGAAGAAGCTGTGGCCTGATGCAGTTTCTCCCCGAGATTTCGAGGGTTTTGACCCCGAACCTGATCCCGTGGTCGGTGCAGCGGAAGCCGTAGAGGAAATCGTCTCCCTTGGCAAGTCCATGGGTCTGGAGGTCGACGCAGATGACGTTACGGAACTCGTCGCCGAACATCACGACGAACTGACGACGGATGAGCTCAAGGAACTCCATGCTATGTCGGAGCACATGAGTGATGACGAGGAAGAGAGCGAGGAGGTAGAACATGTGTTAGGTTCAGCGCAAATAAAAGAGGTGTTAGGAAAATATCAAGACGTGGTCGACTTCATCGACTAATACCATCCAAAGAAATTGCAGGTTTGTCGTGTAGTTTCTCAATTCGATGATGTTTGCCTAACGCACTTTCGAAACATTCTGAAAAGCCGTACGAAGCAATTATCTATCGATGCTTTCTTTAAAAAAACTGCGAAGCGAACTCGCGATGAAGAGGATATAAGTGAACCGAAGAAAACGGCAAAGAGTGAAGAGGAAGAAAGTGAAACACAGAAAACGGAAAAGAGTGAAGCAAAAGAAATTCAGTCAATTTTAAATGTAAGTGATAGTGATTAAAATTACGTAATCATCAAAAAGAAAAAAAGAAAATGTAAAAAAAAAATATAAAATATAAAAATAAAAAAAAAATAAGCTAAGTTATGTTAAAGTTCACTTAGTGTAAGTTAGAATAAGTTACGGTAGTGTTACGTTTATCGTAGTTAACCTCTCTACCTCCTCGCCGTCCGTCCGTCTCCTCTCTCCTCTCTGCGTAGCGAAGACAAACAACACCTGCGCTGGAGTTTCTAAGGTAAAGTGACGCTAAAAACCCGTTTCTTATTTATAATTTTTTGCTAATTCTTCTTATTTACATGTCTATTCTTCTTATTTACATGTCTATTATCTAATTTAGTGTTCATTATTCTCATGGGAAAGTTATGTGTAGTAGTTTATTAAGAAGTTATCATAGGTTTTTGGGCTCAACCACGGATTAATCCTATTTCAATGTATTCTTATGGGAAAATTCGTTTCGACATCCGATCAATTTCTACATCCGAAGTTGGTTCTGGAACGGATTAAATTCGTATGTAGAGGTTCCACTGTATATATATATATATATATATATATATATATATATATATATATATATATATATATATATATATATATATATATATATATATATATATATATATATATATATATATATATATATATATATATTAATATATATCTTATAAATGTATATATATATATATATATATATATATATATATATATATATATATATATATATATATATATATATATATATATATATATATTATATATATATGTATTTAAATTTGTATATATATATATATATATATATATATATATATATATATATATATATGCATATATATATATATATATATATATATATATATATATATATATATATATATATATATATATATATATATATGTATATATATATATATATATATATATATATATATATATATATATATATATATATATATATATGTTTTTTCAAAAAGGCCCATAAAAGAAACACAGGAAATATGAATAAATCACACTATATTTCGGTCAATAAACATCGACCCTCTTCAGGATGTAAAGTACAAGTGAGAATTACAGTGGAGAGTGACGGTTTATATATGAAAGCAAAAGGGTGCGTTCAATTGTTCTACAGTTGTTATAATTGCTGGAAGGATTAGCCAAATTTAATTACATCCAGGTGCGTGTTCTTATTGTTGAGCCGCTTGGAGGAAGTCTTGACCTCTGATGCATGTCTGGTGGTCGGTCTCCGTGGATTATCTTCTTAATCATAGGGTTGAGAAGAGTATTGTCCACTGTGTCAGCTTTCCATTGGCCCCCAATGGAAAGCTGACACAGTGGACAATACTCTTCTCAACCCTATCATTAAGAAGATAATCCATGGAGACCGACCACCAGACATGCATCAGAGGTCAAGACTTCCTCCAAGCGGCTCAACAATAAGAACACGCACCTGGATGTAATTAAATTTGGCTAATCCTTCCAGCAATTATAACAACTATAGAACAATTGAACGCACCCTTTTGCTTTCATATATAAACCGTCACTCTCCACTGTAATTCTCACTTGTACTTTACATCCTGAAGAGGGTCGATGTTTATTGACCGAAATATAGTGTGATTTATTCATATTTCCTGTGTTTCTTTTATGGCCCTTTTTGAAAAAACATGTTAAACTGTTCGATTACAGTTATAAATAAGACATATATATATATATATATATATATATATATATATATATATATATATATATATATATATATATATATATATATATATATATATATATATATATATATATATATATATATATATATTATATATATGTATATATATACATATATACATACATATATGCATTTGTGTATGTTTTTGTGTTTGTGGGCGTTACATACCATTCACAAAAGGACACGTGACATAAATCAAAATATTTAATATACAGAAAACAAGAAAGTGAAAAACAAGGTACCAAAAGTTTTCATGAATTGTGAACATTTCAACCCAGAAGTAAGGAAGTGTACCTAATTCACAAAATCTCTTGGTACCTGGTCTTTCCTTTTCCTGTTTACTGTGGATTTTATACTTGGATACTTGTGTATGTGTGCTACCTTTTTATTATTATAAATCTAATCGTTCTGCCTGTTTTGCCCTTTTCCATAATCTAAATATATCTTACAAAAGCAATATATAAGGCAAGTAACAGAAGACGTCTTCATTAAAAATGAAACGGTAAAGAGACAATCTAATTTGAATGTGTCATGCCATAATCCGGCAAGTGGGTCCAAAATTTTTTGCCTCAGAAATATATATATATATATATATATATATATATATATATATATATATATATATATATATATATATATATATATATATATATATATATATATATATATATATATATATATATATTGGCTCAAGCCATGTCGTCCTGATGGAAGTTCCTATAGGGTAGCTTCCTAGGGTATATTACAACTACGGCGATATTCCCAGAGAATTTACCTTAAGGTACCAGAATTCTAACTCCTGGAGCGAGTATCCCTCGTGAAAGGGATATCGCGACATATCAGAGGACGTATTCTAGACACGTCACATGGCAATCTACATCCTGGACAGAGATTTCGTCTCGTAGGAGGTGATTGGCGAGATACGAATTCGGGAAAGAAAGAGGGGAGCCGCTCCCAAGGCTTCCCTATCCCCCGATTCGTATGCGTGCCTAGCGCCAATCCTGGCGCCATCTGTATTCCTTTTTGCGTAGCTTAACAACTCGGTGTTTTTTCCTGTTTTTCTCGCAAATCTTGGATTTATTCGACTTTTCATGGCTTCTCCGTCTTCGTCGGCCTCTGATAAGTTGAGTATAGTGTCTTTTATGTATAAATGTAGGCTCTTGGTAAAATTTTGAGTGATTAATAGGATTAATCTTTGATACAAGAGCCGTAGCCTACCAGAGGCGTCTTGGACGCTGTCGCTCGCTAGGTATAAATTAGTTAGTCAGAGCGACATTCCTGGTTGTTTTGCTTTAATAAATTTTAGCTATTTAGCATTACATAGGATTTCCTTTCGTGCTTAGTATTATTTGGCGAAGTATTCGCCATTCTGGCCTACGCTAGGCCATGTACCCTAGTCGTTTGGTCCTAGTACTTCATGCATGATTATGGTTTTTCCGAGTGTAATTAAAATTTTATTGAAGCTTTAGGCTATATTTTATACATTTTAGACTGTGTGGAATATTTCCAAGATAGTATACGAGTGAGTTTCGGTGAATTAGGTAATCGATTCTCTTGGTGCCTAGGCTAGTTGCTTATGGAGCCTTAGTATACTTTATCATACTCCCCGGTTGCTTTCTTTTCTTCGGAGAAGGTATGCAATCCCTTTCTCTCTGTTTAAGCCTTGGGCTTATCCCTAAGTTGTTTTTTCCGAATTTATTTTCGATAAAACTATACTAGGGTGTTACTGTACCTTCCTGTTCCTGTAGTTATGGTTCAAGAGGGACAGAACAACAGAGTTTTTAGTCTGAGTCTGTGTTGTCTGGCTTGGGGCTGAGTCCCCCTCGCTGACCTAACACATTCAAAGGGAGCTTAGCTCCCTTAGGTCACTACCGAAGGTTTCTGTGGATATGATTCCTTCTTTTGTGATCTACCAGACTAGTCCTTGTTGCTGTTCTCGGGGGAGGATAAGCTCTTCCCTTGGGAGTAGCAACGCCTTCCTTGCTTTGGTGCTCTGGAAGCTGGCAAGTATTGCTGGCCTTTCCCCTTAGAACTCCCTTAGGCTAAGATAAGTTTCTTGGCTGCGGGTGATCTGTCACTAAAGCAAGGTTGGCAGGACCCTCTTGTCCCTTCCCCCTCTTTCTTCGTAATGGCCGAGCCATTACTGTACTGTATGTCGTTCTACATCTGGACCTAGTATAGGTTAGGATGTGGAATTGACTTAGCCCCCTGCCGGCCATCAGAGCTGCTGGCCGGCAAGGGTCTTATGTTTTCGAGTGCTGCCCGGACCTCTCTTGGTCCCTCATCCATGCCTGCCGGCAGAGCCGGACGGCATTGGTCAAGGAAGCCTGAATTAGTTTCTCCTCTTCCTTATATGCACTCTTTCGGTTGCCGGGCTTGGAGGTTGTGTACACTCTTATCCCTGCATCCATTCTATTTTCTTTTTCTTCTAGTGCTGTACTTGTCCCGGCTGCCGGCCTATGAGGCCGGCAGCCGGGCAGGTGTAGTCCTCTGGTTCTTTTGCTGCCAGCTGGCATTGGTCTTGTACCTTTGCCGGCCGGCTTATGTCAGCCCTTGTCTGCCGGTCACCAAGAGTGTGGCCGGCAGCTGGGCACTACCTTGTGTAGTTGCTGGCCGGCAGCCATTGCCGGCCAACACTGGCTGTTACCGGCCGGCAGTTGCTGCCGACCGGCACAGGCATTTGAACCAGAGTGCTGCCGCCCTATAGCTGTTAAGTAGTATACTTTAAAGCTAGTTGTGGTGTGTGCCGGCTGGCAAAGGCAGGCCGGCACACATCCCCCTATACTGTACTAGTATTCTTCAGTATAACATATACAGTAAGAAGAAAACTATGGTAAGGGTTTTGGTACAGCACTGTGTCTTCTAACACTATTGTTTTTTCTTGCACATCCCTTTGCTGTTGCCCTACAGATAGGAAGCTGAGTTCTTCCCTGTCTATTATCCAGGATTTTAAAATCATTGCTTAGGTGTGAGCTCCACCTGTTTCCTCTGGAAACCTTGCATTGGTTACTCTAGAAGAGATAAACCATATTGATTTTATTATCTGGAAGGCTGCAACAATGGGTTGTGAGGGAAACACAAGTGTGTGTCTTTCCTCTCTGAATTGTTATGCTATACTATGCATATCCAGTGATACATAGTTCACTTGATACTCATGGAAATTTCTTCTCTTTACAGAAGGACACTCCGAAGTGGGGAAGTGCTTTCTGCAATGTCAGCAGCAAGAACCTCTGCGGACATGAGTTTTGTAGGAGACACGCAACATACGCTGTCTCCAAGGATGATCTCCGGTATTGGGACCCTCAGGTATGTACTGTGTGCACTAACCTGATTACTGAAACATTTAAATAGCTAGGAAGAAGCTTCATTCCTGGGTAAGGGGCTTCCAAAAGAACACTTCTGGCCCTTATCTTCCAAGTGAGAAGATGAGGGCGTATCCTTTCCCTAAGGCATCAGCTGATGCAGTGATTCCCCAGCCTCAAGAGGAGATCCCCTAAGTTCAGATCCAGGTGGATGCTGAAGTCGCGGTCGCGATGCAAGACATCCAGCTAGATGACAGGATGTCTGATGTGGAGGGGTGTCAGGAGGAAGACCTCCTGGCAGAAGCCCAGGATGAAGCTCAAGCCCCTCTATATCGGCCGGTCTCCCAGTAGAGCTGGGACAGGCCCTCTCTTCTATTGTTGGAATGATCCAACAAATGCAGAAGGAGAATCAGGAGAAGGCGGCTGCAATGGAACTGCGAATGCAGTGCCTTGCAGAATCACATGGGCCCCAGAAAAAGCTCAATGTGAAAGACCTTCCTTTGTGCTCAGATGCTAACCCATGGAGGTATGCTGAGCACATGCCGATGACGACTGGAAAGATCGTCATCTCGGATAAGCTGGGCTCAGTTCCCCTGGAGGGTGGAATTCTGGCCCAGCAAGGCATCATATCCGGACTGTTATGTCCGGCTGAGGAAGGAACCAGCTTCAAAGGAGGAGACAGAGCCGAAGGAGGTCATAGTGATGGACCATGCTAAGGCTCAAGCTCTACTTTCATCCTCGATGAAAGAGAGGGGCTTTTCTAACTCAAAGGTAGCCGCATTGAATAGGAAGCTCCCTTCCTTTGTGTCCTCGCCTACTAGAGCCTTCCCCTTTTTACAGAAAGAGTTTCTGGCTGTACTAAAAGCAATCGAGGCAAGCAAGTCTTGCCCCTCCCTAGAGGAGTGTAAACCCTTGTCGCTGGCCCTGCCTATGGACCACAAAGACTGGAAGGACGTCCATCTTACGTTCTCAGTGGGAAAGTTGGAGGCTGATATTGCCGGACGTCAGTTCGGCAAGGACCTCCCTAAGCTGTCTGACTTTCTTTTGCGAAGTGAGTTCGATACAAAAGAAAGACTGTCTGCCTCAATGTCTCTTCAGACTACTCTCGAGACGATGGCAAGTTACCCCAAGGTCCATGAAATGTTCATGGTAGTAGCCAAGCCTCATCTGGCCACAGTGACGAAGGACCTTTATGGCTTCGTCAAGGCAAGGAGAACTTGTAGGGAGTTCGTGTTTACCTCGGCTACGGTGAGGCACGAGCCAAAGAAACTAATCTCCTCCAACATTTGGGGAAAAGACCTTTTCCCTACCGACTTGGTCAAAGAAGTTGTTGATAAGGCCGCCTTGGAGAATAGAAACCTTCTCCAGAAGTGGGGCCTGGCTATCAAAAGAAAGTCTTCCCCGGATGAGGGAACTCAACCAAAGAGGAAGACTATGAGGACTAGGCTACCGTCTCGGCCAGCCAAGCCTCTTAGACAGCAACAGCAACTGCAATTGCCATTGCCCCCAGTGCCCCAGATCGTGGCACAAACCACGACCACCTTTCAGTGGGTACCCCAGGCCGTGTCGACACAGTCCACGGCATTCACCCCAGCGTTCGAAGGGCAGTCTACTTCCTTTCGAGCAAAGCCTAGAGGAGCAGCCAGAGGCTCGTCTAGACGCCCCTCAAGGGGAAGGGGATTCAGGGGTGGTCGTGGTCAGGAAGGCAAGACCTCAGGACGGCAGTCCAAGTGAGGTGATACCGGTAGGAGGGAGACTTCTGAAATTTCGGGATCGGTGGACCTTCGATCCCTGGGCCCACAGCCTACTCAAGAATGGACTGGGCGGGAGCTGGTACAGCACTCCACCCCCGTGCCTTCGGTTTTTCCAACACTCCACCCCCGTTATGGAGGAGTACGTTCAAGAACTGTTGGAGAAAAAAGGTGATCCGAAGGGTGAAGCCCATCAATTTCTAAGGGAGGCTGTTTTGTGTTCCCAAGAAAGACTCGGAAAAGCTCAGAGTCATTCTGGACTTGTCGCCACTCAACAAGTTCATAGTGAATTGCAAATTCCAAATGCTAACACTGCAACACATAAGGACCTTACTGCCCAAGAGGGCATATTCCGTCTCTATAGACTTGTTAGACGCCTATTGGCACATCCCAATTAGCCATCGACTCTCCCCCTACCTAGGGTTCAGGCTACAACGAAGACTATACGCCTTTAGAGCCATGCCATTCGGGCTAAACATAGCCCCAAGGATTTTTACGAAGCTTGCGAGCGTAGCTCTCAAACACGCCTAAAGGGAATTCAGGTAGTAGCCTACCTGGACGACTGGTTGGTGTGGGCAGCATCCGAGACAGAATGCTTGCAAGCTTCCAGTCAAGTGATCCAGTTCCTAGAGTACCTAGGCTTCAAGATCAACAGAAAAAGTCTCGACTTTCTCCATCTCAAAAGTTCCAGTGGCTGGGAATCCACTGGGACCTTTTGTCACACCGTTTCTCCACCCCGGCGAAGAAAAGGAAGGAGATAGCGGGTTCTGTCAAGAGACTTCAAGATTCCGAAAGGATATCAAGACACGAGCAGGAGAGAGTACTGCGCTCTCTCCAGTTTGCTTCGGTGACAGACCCAGTGCTAAGAGCACAGCTAAAGGATGCAATCGGAGTTTGGAGAAGTTATGCATCAAACGCGTGAAGAGATCTGAGAAGACCAGCCGCTTCGGCTAAGTACTCTTCTCAGGCCTTGGTCCCAAGCCAGACATCTAAAGAAGTCGGTTCTTCTTCAGCCACCTCCCCCGTCGGTGACGATTCACTCAGACGCCTCGAAGGAGGGATGGGGAGGTCACTCTCATCGGAAAAAAGTCCAGGGGACTTGGTCCAGGCTATTCAAGACCTTTCACATAAAACTTTCTAGAAGCTAGGGCAGTGCTCCTTACCTTAAAGAAAGTCTCCCCGCGTCACTCGATCCACATAAGGTGGTGATAGACAGCGAGGTAGTTGTGAGATACTTGAATCAACAAGGATCGAGGTCACCACCTCTCAACCAGGTGATGTTGGCCGTCTTCCGATTGGCGGAAAAGAAGAAGTGGTACCTGTCGGCAGTTCACCTTCAAGGAGTCCGCAATGTGACAGCGGACGCTCTATCCAGGTTCACACCGATAGAGTCGGAATGGTCCTTAGACGCAGGATCATTCTCCTTCATTCTGAATCAGTCCCAGAACTGCAGATAGACCTCTTTGCGACGAAAGACAACAAGAAGTTGCCCCTGTACGTGCCCCGTACGAGGAGCCCTTAGCGGAAGCAGTGGACGCGATGTCCCTCGACTGGAACAGATGGTCCAAGATTTATCTGTTCCCTCCTCACAACCTTCTGTTGAGGGTCCTCAACAAACTGAGGTCCTTCAAAGGTTAGCGGCAATAGTGGCCCACAAGTGGCCGAACAGCGTGTGGTTCCTCCTGGCATTGGAACTGTAGCTGAAGTTTGTACCACTACCAGATCCAGTTCTGACCCAGCGAGTCCAGAAGTCAACTGTCTGCGCTTCATTACAGAAAACCCGGACCCTGCTGCTCATGATTTTCTCTCCCTAGCGGTGAGAAAGCGTTTCTTGATTTCGAAAGCCAGTATAGACTTCCTTGAGGAATATAAGTGCAAATCTACTAGAAGGCAATATGAGTCATCTTGGAGAAAATGGGTGGCCTTTTGTCAAGGCGAAGATTCCGCAGGAGATCTTGACAGACTTCTGCTTATCTTTCTTCTCCGCCTCCATGGTCAAGGGTTGGCAGCGAACACGATTTCAGCGTGTAAGTCTACTTTGACAAGACCCATTCTATATGCCTTCCAGGTCGACCTAGGTAACAAGATCTTTAATAAAGTCCCGAAAGCCTGTGCTAGGCTCAGACCTTCAGCACCTCCAAAGCCCATTTCATGGTCTTTAGACAAGTTCTTCCTTTCGCTTCTCTGTTGAGCAATGAAGAGTGTGCGTTAAAGGATTTAACACAAAAAGTTATTTTCCTATTTTGCACTCGCGTCCGGGGCCAGGTTTAGTGAGATTGTAGCCTCTCGAGAGAGGCAGGTCGTGTTCAGTTCCTGGATGGGGGAGAACTGAACCTGTTTCCGGATCCTACGTTTCTCGCCAAGAATGAGTTACCCACCAACAGGTGGGGTCCCTGGAGAATCTGCCCTCTGAAAGAAGATGCATCTCTATGTCCAGTAGAATGCCTAAAGGTCTATCTTCATAGAACTTCAGACTTCAAGGGTGGTCAACTATTCAGGGGAGAAACATCAGGCTCAAATTTATCTCTGAATCAACTCAGAGCGAAAATCACATATTTTATTCGCAGAGCGGATCCTGACAATACACCCGCAGGTCACGATCCGAGGAAAGTTGCCTCATTCTTAAATTTCTTTAATTGTATGGATTTTGAACATCTCCGTTCATACACTGGCTGGAAGTCTTCCAGAGTGTTCTTTCGCCCCTATGCGAAGCCAGTAGAGGAACTAAAAGAGATCTGTGGTAGCAGTGGGTCGCGGTGTTAACCCTACTGTTTAACTCTGCGAGGAACAGTGGTCTTAATTGGGACGATTAATTCCAGGGTGAGTGTGTAGTTACATACTGTACTACAAACTAAGTGAGGGCACTGTGTTGCCCATCCAGACTGTTCCATTTCCGAAGGTGAACCTAGCATAAGTGCAGACATGTGTGCCGAGCGTTTCTAACGCTAATGTCATTGATTTGTAATACAGGCTTTTATGACTTTGATACCTCGGTATCTTAAAAGTGGCATCTAATGTTTTTTCTTTCAGACAAACAAGCTCTGTTTACTATCATACTTATGCTTAAAGTTTTGGGTTATCCTCTTCTTATGTATATATATATATATTGTGGTTAACCTGTCAATTTATTGCCTGTCAATAATCTGGTTCTTGAGAACCTTGCGTCTCCTTCACCTGTGTCAATTTATTGGTATAATTGAGCATTCATTCTATGTACCTTATCTGGGATAATTCTAATAGAATTGTTCCTTTATGCAAGCTATGTTGCATTGGTTTTCCTCCTATGCGGATATAAAACCTTTGTCCAACACAAGTATTGTGCGGAGAACTGGTCGATATTTCATATTGACGCAGTGGTTCTTTACAAACTATGCTTTACTTAATATAGGGCGAGACCACTATATTAGCTTGCCTGGTATTCATACATAGATATATGTACTCTTCGAGACTTTTCCAGAGTCTAGTAGAACTCTTCCCTGTAGGGGGCAGGAAGCTCTAACATAGTTTATAGTTAGTTGAAAAGATGTATAACGGTAACATCTTAGGTCTCTAGGTCTAGTCGACCGGGAAAAAATTACCTCCGGGGAGTACAGCACGTTCTGAGAATCCACAGATACACTAATGCTCTGGTACACTTCCATCAGGACGACATGGCTTGAGCCCTAAAAACGGATTTTGAGCGAAGCGAAAAATCTATTTTTGGGTGAGATGGCCATGTCGTCCTGATGGACCCGCCCTTGCCTTTCTAAGAGAGGGCTGTAGGACCTCTCCCTACATACAGTATCTGTAGCACCTCGTGTACGCTACAAGGAATACAGATGGCGCCAGGCACGCATACGAATCGGGGGATAGGGAAGCCTTGGGAGCGGCTCCCCTTTTTCTTTCCCGAATTCATATCTCGCCAATCACCTCCTACGAGACGAAATCTCTATCCAGGATGTAGATTGCCATGTGACGTGTCTAGAATACGTCCTCTGATATGTCGCGATATCTCTTTCACGAGGGATACTCGCTCCAGGATTTAGAATTCTGGTACCTTAAGGTAAATTCTCTGGGAATATCGCCGTAGTTGTAATATACCCTAGGAAGCTACCCTATAGGAACTTCCATCAGGACGACAAGGCCATCTCACCCAAAAATAGATTTTTCGCTTCGCTCAAAATCCGTTATATATATATATATATATATATATATATATATATATATATATATATATATATATATATATATATATATATATATATATATATATATATATATATATATATATATATATATATATATATATATATATATATATATATATATATATACAGTACATATATATATATATATATATATATATATATATATATATATATTTATATATATATATATATATATATATATATATATATATATATATATATATATATGGAAAAATTTGTGTAAAATAAATTATCTAAAGTACGATTTACCTAAAAGCAAATTGTTAAAAATTTATTTCAACCAACAGTTTTTTCCTCCTACTGTATTTACTCAGAAATCTTGTTAACAAAGGAAACGAATGGTTACGCACTTTGTACTTTACCATTGATCGTAAAAAGATAATACAAAAATAATTATACTCTTTATCAAACTTAAGGAATCTTGAACTTTATCTGCAACAATATATGTAACAATTGAATTCTAGAAAGCGATGAAGAACATATCGTTGAAAGTTTTCCAAACACTAACCAAAAGGCTTTATTGTTCTGATTTCAAACAATGTGAATTCCGTGAAATTAAAATATGACTCAGCTATAAGTTTTGCTTTTCAGTTCAGAGTGTAGGATATATAAAATAATATTTAGGAATTATAAAGGAAATGATAAGTAAAAACTTGAAAGTTCTATAATCAAATAAAATTTCAATATAGCTAGTAATAAAGCTGATAGATTATTGTCTGGAGATTATGCTGAGGATAGAAAAAATATATTAAAAATACAAAAAATACCGTACATAGGAAGTAATAACAATTTACTTGAGAATTCAAGTCCTGAAAACCAGAATTTTCAAAACGAAGGTTTTTTAGGAATGTTCCAAAATATATAACAACAAAAAATAGAAACCGTTTCTGTATTTTACTTACTAGCTTGAAAGGATTTGAACA